>NW_003852572.1:1283173-1291217 GCF_000181295.1 Otolemur garnettii | reverse complement strand
ACTGAAATCTATACATTCACCTGAGCAACACTCATTTACTTTGCTTGCTTTATTTTTCTTCACACCACTTACTATTATCTAGTTATATAATAACTCCTTCTTTAGCTTATTTTACTTCTCCAATCTTCATTAGGATTGAGGCCCCATGAAAGTAAGGAATTTTATATAGTTTGGTCATTTCTCTCTCTACACTGATTGTTGTGATGTTATAATGGAACTGGCTGGCACAAAAGGTGCTCAATAAACATTTGATGAATAAGAAAATGTATTCTCTGGTGCTTAGAAGTGTAATAGTTACATGATTTATCTTTACTAAACACACACTGTTTCTTAGAGCTATATATAAAATGCAGTGGACACTCAAATCCCTAATCTAGAGCTTGAGAGATAAAATTATACATTGGAAAAAAACATTATATATTGGTGAGGAATGAGTTTTACTTTGCTTTATCCTTGGAAAGGGGTTGAGTCACAGAACACTCACTTCCTAGCAAACTCAGAAGGTGAGCTTAAAGTGCTTTAAAACATTCAATTTACATTTCTGAAAAAGGAAACAATCACATATTCAGTGTAACAATACTTGCATGCACCTGCCAGCAGGAAATACATCCATTAAGCCTGCACAGCGCGGGTGCGTGTGGAAACAATACTGCATTCACAACACTAGAAAGAGAAAGAAATTTTTTGTACGAATGTGCCCATTGGTATTAGCACTGAATACTAATAACATATCGGTACCCCGAAGTGGCTAAATATATGCCAAAGGATGCTTGCTGTTGGAATCGTTTGAAGTAATTCTAGCAAATGCGAGGAGTTCATAACTCTTTCTCCATCCGGGGAGGCGCACCGCACCATCCCCTCAGGGATTCATCTAAGGCTGGCTTTTCTGTTTTACTTTTGCATAGCTGTGGGCTTATTGTGAATTTTCATGGTTGATTTTATTTTATATGAATGGCAGGATCATATACTTTCATTTCAATTCATTATTCCTCGCCTTAGCGTGACCTTTTGGTTTTATTTTTATTGCCCTTTTCTCAACTATCAACACTCTTGGTTTTCATGCAATAGAGCAATAACTTACTTTGGAAAATAGGTAATCGAGGCTCACTCTAGTTGCAGTGTCAGTACTTTGAATGACAAAGTTAAAGAGCTTTATAAAGCATTCCGAAATGTCCAGCGGTCACTTATGTCCCTGAATATGTGAAATGACAAATCTCTGCAAAATAAAAGTATTGTGAATGTTGCCCTAGGCCTCTTTTCCTGTTGGGAATAGAAGGCACCTTGACTCTCTCCAAACAACTCCCTCTGGAATTGGCAGCACTTGGAGGTCCCCAGGCTCCACATTCCCAAAGTAGAAGACAGGAATAAAATATTTGGGGCATCATGTGTATGGATATTTATATACTGTAATTGGGTTGCCTTCAGATCTTGGTCTCAGGCATTGTTCTCCTGGAAAATAGCTTCATTAATAACTCTCACCTTTTTTTTCATTTTCCACTATAAGAAATCAACAAGAAGGAAAACAAAAGGAGAGCAAGAAGGACAATATTGTTCTCTAAAGAGGCATCTTAGTATGATTTACAAAGAGATCAATTAATCAGGAGAGCTCAAAAATAAATGAAGACAACGGAAATAAACAGTTGGAATAAAACATAAAATTGCTCTGTGATTAAAAACATAACCATAGATTGTCTCCATGATCTAAAGGACCAGCAAAATGTTGACTAAATATTTTCAGCCTTGGGCATTTGCATTGACATCAGGCAAAACACTAAATGATAAATGGAATAAATCAAATTGTATCCAGCAGGTAAAACTAGTATCCTTTGAAGTTATATTTCCATGAAGTTACATTAACATGCTATAAAGCAATATTTACTGCCCCACGACTCCATGCATTTTAATTTAAATGCTTTATGACATGTACTCAGCATGTAGAACAAGGCAGGAACTTCCAAAACCACAACGGAGCACACGGGAATAGGATCTATCAGTATCTGTAACAGAGACATTTGAATCAGAACATTGTCTCCAAAGGGCACTCAATGAATACATCTTAATGTATGATTCAACAAGCATTTATTAAGTATCTTAAAATAAGCCAGTCATTTATTATAGTAAGTGGTAGGAATCTAGTAAGTAGCAATAAAATCCCTGATTTCCCACATTCTTTTAATGGGAAAAGATAGTTATAAAATAATTTTTCAATGAAGTGTGACAAGAGATAGATGTACTGAAATAACACACAGATGGTGAATGAAAATGTGCACACTGGTGGAAGCAGCTAAAATCTTCAAGAAAATTTGCATAACTCAAAATTTAAAGTTAGCAAAGGACATTATACAGTTTGAAGGCACAAGAGTGTTCCAGACACAGAAAAAAAGCATGAATAGATGGTCTAGGAAGATTAAGATGTCTAAGAACACATTTAGGCTTCAACTTTTTCCTTTTATAAATAATATACTAAAAATATCTTTGTACCTTAATTTGCGTTATTTACTAAGGAAAAACTGCTAAAAGTGGAAGACTGTTTGAAAGAAAATAAATTTAAAAAGAATAAGGCTTATTACTATTATGCTTACAACATTATAATCTTTGTACAACAATATTTTGTTTAGCTTTCAGTATTGCAAAGGAAAATATCATTAATATACTTCTTTCCCTTTTTGAGAAATCTGTTGTTTCCATATGAAAACTTGTAAGATTTTTCTCCCTATTTTGACTGGTTATGTACATAGATTCATATGTTCTCTTTTCATTCCTCAGGAATAGGGAGACTTTTTAAATAGATTTACATCTTTCATTTAAAAACAATTTTTAAATTATTTCTTGCATTACTACTTCTTAATTAGTTTCTTTCTATCTTTCTGGGATGTCTTATATTTAAGGAATAATTTTCTAGGATCTGCTCTTGAATTCAGTAATTTTTTTTCATTATTTATATGACATGGATGTTTTTTCAAACATCTTCAAACACTGGCACACACCCTCGGGTTGGGTGTCTCCTGGTCAGTGATGGATCAGCTGAAATGTGTAAGAATAGGAAAAAAATACCTAATGTACTCAATACTAATTAAACAAATATATAAACAATAACACATTCATATGAATGATGAAACCCAAATATAGTCCAGCAAGGGGGAGGAGGGAGGGCAATTGGCGGATCCCACCTGATGTGCACAGTGTGAGGGGCTCAGCACGGCCCGGGGTGAAGGGCTCAACTGCAACTTGAACTTTACCTTGGAAGTGAGAAAAATGTAACCTAAAAATTTGTACTCTCATATTAATTTGAAAAAATAAATATAGAAATGTTTTGCTCTCTCTTTTTTGTGAATATAATCATAAGTTTAATCAACTGCTATGGGTCTGATGGGAGTTGGTAAGAAGCCTCTTTATCCAGAGCTCTCAGTGAAAACTCCTGTAAGGAGGACCAACTAGGTTCTCTGACAAAGCTTCCTATAGCCTTCCTGAAGTGATAAGATTTAAATCTGCTCCCACAGGTTCTGTGGAGAAAATGCTCTGTCTACATGCAGTGTAGGCTTCTCCTTTGCAGCGGTGTCTCCGTCATCACTTGGCACCAGGAATAATGGCCTTTTACACCCTCTTGGTTTTAGAGATCCTGAGACAACTCAAGTGCCTCCGATGTCCCTTCAGCCTCCACCATCATGGCTTTAATCTGCTGCATGCACCATTGCAGAGGGTGAGTTGGGAAGAACCAAAATTGACTCTATTCTGTATAAATAATAAAATCAACCATCAGTTATCACATGTTTAAATCCTTTCACCTTTCTGCTTTGCTATTTGGTTGTGTGGTTAAGAACAATTAACCATAAAGTGAGCCCTAGTAAAGAAGAAACATTCTAAGTGGTGCACACCTGGAATCCAAGCACTCTGGGAGGCTGGAGTGGAAGGATCCCTTAAGCCCAGAAGTTCGACACCAGCCTGAGCAAGAGTGAGACTCCACCTCTACTAAAATTAGCCAGGTGTTGTGGAGGGCTCCCAGAGGTTGAGGCAAGAGGATTGCTTGAGCCCAGGAGTTTGAGGTTGCTGTGAGCTATGGCACAAGAGCAGTCTAGCCTGGGGCGACAGAGTGAGACTGTGTCAAAAAAAAAAAGAAAGAGAGAGGGAGAAGGGAGGGAGGGAGGAAGGAAGAAAGAGAAGAAAGAGAAGGAAAGAAAGGAAAGGAGAGGAAGGAAGGAAGGTTCTTAAACCCTGGGTCTAAAGGCTTAGAGAGAATGGGGGAGGTCACTTGCCTGTAACTAACCATAAGCAAGATAGTCAAAGCTAAGTCACCAATTTTTCTTTTCTAAAGGGAATTGCGCATTGATATAATTAGTGGTAGGTGTTCTCTGATAATTAAATTCAAAGCATCAATTTCAATGTCCAAGAATGACAACAAACGAAGCCCAACGTAAGTCAATAATTTTATTTCCTGTTGCTACAAGGTTTTACTTGTTATAACTAGGCCCAAGTTACTACCTGTTATAATTTGTTGATTATTATTAAAACCCTCTTTTGTGCTTTTACTCAACAATAAGAATTTATGTAGAAGTAAGAAATTACTTCATTTAGCTAGAAATAAAACAAAAACACTTTTATGAGTAGAATAATAGTTGAAGTGGGAACAACCACAAAAATGGTAATGACTTTTATTAGAACAAATATAAACTAAAATGTAAACTAGTTTACTGCAACTTAAAACATTCTGGTTATGGGAGAATGGAAAATAATCAAGGCTTTTTATTTCAAGAAAATTGCTTGACTCACAAATTTGTGTTTCCACTTATTGAACAGCATAAATATTTACATACATGTCTGTTAGTGTTCTTATCATTTAAAGTTGAAGAACTTACTTGGTTACATATGAAACAAACTATACTGAGATTTTTATTTTATTTTTTTATTATTTTTTTTTTTTTTGCAGTTTTTGGCCAGGGCTGGAATTGAACCCACCACCTCCAGTATATGGGGCCAGCACCCTCCTCCTTTGAGCCATAGATGCCACCCAATATACTGAGATTTTTAAATTTAAGTTCTGAAATGGGCGTTGAGAGTAAGTAAAATGTTTATCACAGCCATATGCAGAGTGCATGTGATTCTATGGAGTACAGTCATGCCTCACTTAACAGCAAGGACATGTTCTGAGAAATGTGACATTAGAGGTTTTGTCTTCGTGTGACCACCACAGAGCAGGTGCACCCCCCAGAGGGCGGAGCCTGCTGCACCCTGAGATCACTGCTGGGCTGTGAACCAGCACAGCATGTTACTGTGCTGAATGCCACAGGCAGTTATAACAGGACGGTCAGAATTTGTGCATCTAGATACGTCAAGGCATCAAAATGGTAATGGGCTATGCCGTAAGGAAAGACACCATAGACATCATAGGGTGATAGGAGGTTTTCAGGCCTAGTATCACCTTAGGGGACCACGGTCATACATGCCATCTATATTCAACAGAAAGGCCATTACGGGGCACCTAACTGCAATCGGCTTTGGAAGAAATTGTGTGGAATGTTTCTAATGAACATTGAAAATCAAGTAACTGATAGTTTAAAATTCTACCTTTAATCAAGGTGTTATTTTGATCATTAACCACATATAGTAAAGACATGCATTTTTGTATACCTGAGTCCGTCTATGACGCTGCACCATGAGACCCCAAAATTAAAAACAAAATCCCCTAGCAGGGCAACTCGTGAGATGGAAGTTGATACCGCTCTCTAGCGTCAGTCTTGTAAGAGGCGCTCTTCACAAAACTATGTCTAATAACAGTTTATATGGTATGTGACATTATTTATTAATACATTTTAGAAAAGGGGTGCCCCATCTGCAGCACGTGGGCCACGTTCTGATTTTGTAGGACTTCTTCTATTTGTATGTGGTGTTGGATATCACAAAAAATGGGCACAGCCCTCTTTTTTGCTAATTAGCTTTTTTGTACATTTAATGTGTGGCCCCAGCAGCTCTGCTTCTTCCCAATGTACAGCACGAAAAACCCCAAAAAGGTTAGAAACCTGTTTTAGAGGATTTGATTCATAATCTAATACTACAGGTAGCCATATATTTAATTACTGAAATTTTCTTCAGAGTAAGATGAAGTACTATAAAGTGATGGTTAACCATGGGAAATGCTATAATAAACGTGAACCCAGGACTTGGGAACAGCAGTTCACGCATTACGTGTTTGGGAAGAGTTTGAGCAGTGAGAGAAGAATGAAATACTTTGGAACCCTTGCTAACAATCTGTCTTTAACACGTGTTTTTCGACTTAATTATTTTAGTTGATACTTTTTTACTTTTCAAAGGAAAAATAAGGTGTCAAGGCTGTACAAAGAACACAAATTTTTAAGGGAAATTCTGTGGGTTAGATTCAGCCTAGAGAAGATTCTACAAAATAATTGAAGTAATTCCAGGAGCAAAAAAATAAATGTCAACAGCGCAAGGTGGTGTAAATTGGAGCAGTGGCACGTGATGCTAAAAGCAAGTTATAAAGCACAATGGATTTAAGAGGCCACCCTAGCTAAGGCACAGGGAGGGCACCTGAAGTACAGCGCAGAGCCGGGGCGTCCCTGTCCAGTGAGCGCAGAGCCGGGGCGTCCCTGTCCAGTGAGCGCAGAGCCGGGGCGTCCCTGTCCAGTGAGCCCGGGGAGGCCAGCAGCGCGGGCGCCAGCCTGGAAGGCAACCGCTCAGTGTCTGGGGGTCAGGATCGCAAACCCAGCTGTGAAGTGTGCACCGACCGACACAGAGGAGCCAGGGCTCCAGGCTGCGCTGGGTGCTTCAGCAGTAACCACTCTGTGGGAACTTGAGCTCCTCCAAGAAGTGGTTAAGCCAGGCGTGAGGAAAGCCCCGTGAAACGGAGGTAAATTCGGTTCTTGGTCAAGCGTCTTGGTTTATCCGTTAGCACGACCTTTTTCTGACCGTAGGTCTTTTTCTAGGCTTTCCCATAATTATTAGATACATTTGTGTTTACCTTATTATAAGCCAAATTGGCTTGTACTTTCTCATAGTTGCATCAGGAATCTTAACTGACTATTTTTGTATAATTTGATTACTTAACCAGGGAATACATTCTTAAATATTCATAAAGATGCTCCATAAGAACCATTCAAGACAGAAATAACGTGCGGCTGAACCTCCTTTGGTGTGACAACTTGTGAAGTCAGGAAGTTAGCAAAAAGCCTTACTGAAATCTTCAATATCATCTAAGTTCTGTAAAAGGGATTTTGACCATATTAGCAATTTTAAAATCAAGCAATACATAAAGGCAGTAATAAATCAGCTAATGTACAGGAATATTTATTTTACACTGGTCACTTCATATGTAGGGAGTCCATAGTCCATGATTCTATTCTGTCAAGAAACAGTGGAAGCATCCGGGTCCACAGCGCCCTTTCTGATTCGCCCCAGCAAGTCCCAACTTGCTCAGCTATGGGTGTTGCAGGGATGGCTTCATTCATTTCAAAGCTTTCATAATGACCCGTGTAATCCTTACAAAATCTCTAAGAGGAGCATACTATCATTATCTGCATTTTACAGTGAGGAAATGGAAATTGTGAGAAGTAACTTCTTACAACTTACATAGCTAGTGAATGATATAGCCATGATTGGAATATAGACACCCAGACATAGGCTTTTACCCCCCGAAGATTGCTGTCTATCTAGAGACAGGTGTCAGTGCAAACTCAAAGAGGAAAAACTTTGTATACAATATCTCCTGCTAAAAATCGGGGGAAATTTTCCATGTAGAATTTCCTGTTCAGTGTACATAAAAACATACTGAATTATGTAAATGTTCTATTATACATAAACACACATATCCTATATACGCATCTAACATGTTAATATGTGTATCATTCTACTGTATCTTTTCTGGTTTTTTTTTTTTTTTTTACAGAGTCTAACCCTGCCACTCTGGGTAGCATGTTATAACATCAGAGAAACCTCAAATTCATGGGCTCAAGTGATCCTCTTGCTTCAGCTTCCCAAGTAGCTGGGAGTATAGGCCTGCTGTCACAACACCCAGCTAGTTTTTCTTTTTTCTTTT
>NW_003852572.1:1263867-1283153 GCF_000181295.1 Otolemur garnettii | reverse complement strand
TTTTTTTTTTTTTTTTTTGCAGTTTTTGGCTGGGGCTGAGTTTGAACCCACCACCTCCAGTATATGGGGCTGGTGCCCTACTCCTTTGAGCCACAGGTGCCACCCATAGTTTTTCTATTTTTAATAGAAATGGGGTCTCACTCTTGCTCAGGCTGGTCTGGAACTGCTGAGCCCAAGGGATCTACCCACATTGGCCATCCAGAGTACTGGGATCCCATAGCAAGACCCTATCTCTAAAAATAGCCAGGCACTGTGGCAGGGGCCTGTAGTTCTGGCTACACAGAAGGCTGAGGCAAGAGAATCAGTTGAGCCCAAGAATTTGAGGTTGCTGTGAGCTGTGATACCAAAGCACTCTACCGAGGGTGACAAAATGAGCTGTCTCAAAAAAGAAAAGAAAAAATTCTTATCTACATATCTCAAAGTCTTCCAAGCTTGCAGATAACTTTTTCTTTAATGCACAAATGAAATATTCTAGGAGCTGAGGGAGTTTTAGCTTGCAGCCTCCTCCCCTCCACGCTTGTTTCTTCTCTGAGTTCCTTCCAGTTGTGTTTTTGCCAAGAGAGAGACTTTGTCTCTGGGTCACCTGAGCCAGTCTGCACGGCACGCCATTTCTTGACTGTTGCCTAGTACTGAATCATGTTTTCTCTCCTGAGATTCCTGCCCTCTCTCTCTCCTCCTGCACCCACATGCGATAGCAAGCTCCTCTGTCACTCTTCACACTGTCAATCAGGAGATTCTTGTGTGTGGAAGATTTTCCCGGAGGTTGCATCTGATGGAGACTAAACTAAAATAGAGAAATGTTCCAACACTGGATGCCACTTCCACTTCACTTCCTGCTCTCAAAATCTGCCCTTTCTGAACACCACTTTTTTGCCAGTTATCAGATGTCCTCATCTGGTTTCACTCAGGCTGACATCCCCAAATTTCCAAACCCAAGCTTCGGGATACTTATTACGCAGTGTAAGCTGGTTATTTGGTGTAAACTGCTCTTCTATACGCCTGGTTTCTGGCTTTTCTCTCCAAATCAAAGAGCTCTCTGTAAATGTATTTCCCAAAAAACAGATCCATGGCTAAAATACGCTATCTCACGCCTCTGAATGCAGGAGCAGCAATTTCTGTTGTGTGAGCTACTTTTTCCTTCCTGTTACAAGGCCTTGGGAAAACCAGAGTGCCCCGAGGGAGTACACTGCCATGTGCCCTGGACGATGGAGAGATCAGGCAAGGTTTTTGAGTGTCGTAAAAAATTAACTTTACTATGAAAATATTATGTATGGTGTTGCCTAAACCAAAACACCTTAATATTTAGAAAATAATACAGAAGTACATCATCTTCTCAACTCTTTTTCTTTATTAAATCATAGCTGAGTACATTAACGCATTTAGGGGGTACCATGTGTTGGTCTTATCAAGGTAGGGTTAGCCACACCATAGAATCAACCCCAGAGTCTTACCATGTTTGGGTTTATTACTTGATTATTAAATGCTCCATTGTGGGAGCTCTTTCCCACCTTCCCCCATCTTTACAATCCAGGCTGAATTTCTGCAGAAACTGCAGCCACTCAGAACACTTTACTTGAAGTGAAAGAGAAAAAGAGTGTGCTTAAAACTCACACAGACTCTGACATGGCAGGGACCTGGTCACATGGTTCCAACCTATCCAAAGGGAGGCTGGGGAGAATCTCGGCGTGTCCTCAGGCAGAGGACTTGGTCCGAAAGTGGCACTGGCTCTCCCACAATTCCTATTCCTAACAAACAAATGGCCTCACCGACCATGAAACATTATAGTATTTCAATCGTTTGACTCCTGGATGTTTTACTTCATGCTAGATTTTCAAGTGCTAAGGTGCAAGATCTTAGCAAAATACCTTCAGCAGAAAGAACTAGGTCTAGAGTGATCTCAACCATGTTACCTGGCAGATATGGTTAATCCTCACGACCGAGCCTGGGGCACAGGAAGAGAATGCTACTTTATAACCGAATGTCTCCCGGCATTTAAAGAACTCATCAAGAACGTTTGAACTCACTATAAATTTCAGAGTTCCTAAAGTTATTCCTTTTTGCCCATCAGCAATTTGTATACATCATATATTAAAGTCAGCCTCAGCATATTGCATTTTTATAGGTTTCAGCAGCTGAATCACCTCATTAAATTAATCTTCCTAAGCATTTTCATATTTGACTGTCTTATGTAGACATAAAGAATGTTTCTTTGGCTATCAGACTTTTCATACTGTTAATCACAAAGATACTAGTCCTACTTTCTGTAAAATTCTATTTTTGTAAAACCACATTTTTGCTGTTGTTTGATCTACCAAGCAAAAAGTAAAAATGTATTTCTCTCTATCACAAAATATAATCCATGTCCATCACAGAAAGCCACAAACCAGGAGAAGAAATGATTCATTATCTAAGATCGCTCACACCAAAATATTCAGTAGCATCATTTTAGACATATACCACCAATCCGTGCGCCATTCTGTGGATACACACACTCTCACTCATTTTCATTTTTGAAAAAATTTGATAATACAAAATACCCAGTAAAAAAGGAGCAGGGACTGTGAAGGCAGCGATAAATTTAAACAATCATTCAAGTAAACCAACCCTCAGTCCAACATGTTCACTCTTTATTAAAAATGTATAGTGAATGCAACATAAGAAACACTTAAGTTTAGTTGTGCAATTCCTAGAATAGAGATTGAAGGCAATATTCAGAATCTAGAAACTGGAAGCAACTGGAAATTGTCAAATGAGTATATTCCTTTTGGGGGGGGATAGAGTCTCACTATGTCACCCTGGGTAGAGTTCCGTGGCATCACAGCTCACAGCAACCTCAAAATCTTGGGCTTAAGCAATTCTCTTGCCTCAGCCTTCCTAGTAGCTAGGATTACAGGGGCCCTCCACAATACCTGGATATTTTGTTTTTGTTGTTGTCATTGTTGTTTAGCAGGCTCTGGCTGGGTTCAAACCCACCAGCCCCTGTGCACGTGGCCAGCACTCTAATCACGAGCTTCGGGCACCAAGCCTTTATTATTTTTTATGAGAAAATTTGTACCTAACTTAATTTGCAAATGTCAAGACCTCTTTGGATTTTTCTTACCACCACTACCATCCTGTTAAACCACTGATAAAAAACAGTGCATTGTCTATCAACAAATTGGGAGGGAATGACAAAAACACCAATATCATAATCTGGTTTGCACCTCTCTGATTATGCAGGTATCTTGGTCAGCTGAAAATTGAATAGTTTCATGACTTTTTCTTTTTTCCTTTTTCTAAGAGACAGGGTCTTACTCTGTCACTCAGGCTGGAGTAGGTTAGCTCAAGTAATCCTTCTGCTTCAGCCTTCTGAGTAGCTGGGCCACCATGTCCAGATTATTATTATGAATTATTATTATTTGTAGATACAATGTTCTTACTATGCTTCCTAGCCTGATCTCAAACTCCTGGCCTCAAGCAATCCTCTCACCTCAGCCTCCCGAGCTGCTGAGATCACAAGTGTGGGCCACTATGTCCAGCCTATTTCATGATTCTTAAGTAAAATTCATCAAATATATAATGAGAATTTTGCTTTTAAATTCCATTTGTACTCAAATATTATCCAAAACAATAATTTACAGCCTATTGTATTTTTCATTCATTTTGTTACATATGTTTGTAACAAAGAACGTATTTCATGTTAGACCTCATCTGTCTCATACAGTATACATATGTGAGTATTTATCAAGACATAGATATATACAAATACATGCCTTGAATAATTATTATCAGTCTGACTAATAATGACAGTGGCTAAGCAATGCATAAAATACCAGTGTACTTAGCATTCAAATTCTAGTTCTGCAATTTAGATAACTAAACAAATCACTTTTGATTTATGCAGAATTTCATTGAACTTATATTTCTTAGGTATTCTCTTGGGCTACAAGAGATTTTCATATTTTTTTCTTTGAACTTTTAAGTTAATACTTTGTGTAATATCAATTGATGCATTTGCTGTCTCTACTTGCTGTGAGAAATGCCTGCTCCAAAGAAGACTTTCATAAATCCATGAGTTGAAATCATTCTGCTTTATTTATGCCCTTCCAGGACAGCAAATATTCACAAATTATTTCATTAGCTGTGTTCACAAGATTCTCAGTTCTGTTATATAACTTTAAATTGTGTCCAAGAGATACCAAGTTTGTGATCCAAGGAAATTAGACTGGCTCCTATTTCCTTATTTCAAAATGTCTTCTTGTCATTTGATTTTTTTTAGGAACTCTTTGTGAAAACTAATTTAGAAAATAGTGTGGTCATGTTCAGTCATGAACATTTAACTCTCTTACTCTCTTTATCAACTATGTTTAATTCAAGCAATTTTTTTCATTCAAGAGGCCTTCCCTTTCTTTGCAAAATAAATAAAATAAAATGTGAACATTCCTATTTGAAAGAATGGGAGAAGAATGAAGAATGTATTAATGTGTAGTTTCTCTTTCTTTCTGCCACTGTTATCCTTTTACTCTCTATATATACAAACATAATCTTTCTTCTATTTTTATAATTTGTCTAAAAAAAGATATTCTCATAGTAATTCTGTGTTTATTCACTACAGAGAATAATGGATAAAAAACATTATCTTTAGAGCAGGAAAATTCATATAAAAATGAAACATAAATTAAAATCTTGAAAGTTGATTTGTTTGTAATACAAATGGAATTAATACATTAAAAGTTGTATCCATTGAAAACATCAATCATGGTAAACAGCCTAAGTCATTCATTCATTCATTTTTACTTAATTAACTAGCAATTAGGGTTTTTTATTAAAGAACAATTTTCAATGTCAACAATACAAAGAGTTTTAAAAAATACATGCTTTCTGTCTTCACAAAAAAAAATCTAGTGAATGTAGTTGTTGAGTCAGAAAGTTTTCCTAGAGTAGAAAGAGCACATGTGAATATTTTTATTGCATTTTAATTTCTCAACCTTGCCAATTATTTATCTATTTCTTGCTGTAATTTTGTGTGTATTAGACCTCTATCAAGTTGCAAGAGGCAACATTGGAAATATTTTAAGGTTAGTAAATTGCAAATATATTATATATTTAATGAAACATAATTCTATTAGTAAAAATAAGCTAAATGTTTCTTCACTAATAAAAGAAACTCTGGTCCATGATAAAGTAAAGTATACATATGTTTGATTACCCAAACATTCTCAGAAATGCCTTTCCATATTCACATAGTAGCATAAATTATGCCCAGGATTTTTAGTAATAAGAACCTTACTTTAAGGATCAATTTTATTCAAACTCCTTATTTATCAGTAAAGAGATAGGAAGATTAATAACCAATCAACTATTTGATTTTTATTGCAAAAATGTATGATGTCCAATAATTTTTCTCCTCACTTTTTATTCTTGTCTCCTAGATTTCTCTGCTTGGGCCCTCTGTATTAAATATCAAAAAAATTGTACTGTCTTACTCCAGAACTTCTGACTTCACTTTTATTTCTCAATTCCAATAGCATCACATCTCTTTGGGGGCCTTAAAATATCAGTTACTTTCACGCACTTAGAGAATCCAGTCTGTATCTCTCACTCCAGGACACAGCCTGGGTCTTTCAGGACGTGCAGTCTCCCTGACACTGCCTTTCTTGGCTATTCTCAGAGGTGCATCCTGAGCCCCAATCGCACTGACCAGGCATCTAGTGGGTCATCATGTAAGTGTCCCTAAGAAAGTCTCTTCCTACGTCTGCTTACCTCATATAAGAAGCAAGATCTTCAGGTTTGATTTGCAAAATATTTCCATTAATAATCAGCAATTTTTCTAAAATAAAATTGACATACTAAAATTTAAGTAGTCCTTCTAAGAAGGAATTATCATCTGCAGAGGTAACCCTGGTGATTATTTAATCCTTACTTTTAAATATTGCTGTTTCCACATCTCTGAGGCCCTTTCTTTATCTTCAGATCTGTGCCTTGCCATTGCCCACAGAGTGCTGTGTATGAGGCATTGTGCCTGACCCTGCGCCCCTGCTGCCCTGTACCCACCCTGCTTTTTCTGGCACTGTCCTCTTGGTTGATTCTGATGCATCTTCAAGGTTTTTCTCAGATTCCTCGTTATATACTTTTTTTTTTTTTTGGAGACAGAGTCTCAAGTTGTTGCCCTTTGGTGGAGTGCTGTGAAGTCACAGCTCACAGCAACCTCAAACTCTTGGGATTAAGCAATTCTCTTGCCTCAGTCTCCCAAGCAGCTGGGACTACAGATGCCTGCCATAATTCCTAGCTTTTTGTTGTTGTTGTTGCAATTGTCATTGTTGTTTTACTGGCCCAGGCTGGGTTCAAACCGCCAGCTTTGGTGTATGTGGCCGGGCGCCCTCCCCACTGAGCACCAGCACCGCCTCTATAACATATTTTTCTTTATTCCTCACAGAGCAGTAATTAGCCATCTGCCTCTGGGCCGATTGTTCTCTCTGGCCATTGTTTCAAAGACTGCATAGCATAGGCATGATACTTATATGATACTCAACAAGTGCTCAAATAAATAGATAGATTATTATTATACAATAAATAGATTATTATTCAGGATAAGCTACAAATGCCAAGACAATGGAATCCTCTGAACTTTTTCACCAGTGCCCAGGTTTTGCCAGATTCTGGTTCAATTTAGTACATTTTATCAATGCCCATAAAGTAATCTTGCTTCTTCAAAATGCTCAGCTTCTCGCCAAGCTGGTTTTACGTGCTTTTCTATTCATATAAATACGCTTTTGCTCACTCAAATAATTTCCTTTCCCATAAACTTACTAATAAAATCCTGACAACCAAATCTTAGCACGTGATATAACTTACTTGCTTTCAGGAAGAAGACTTGGAAAACTGCATTGCAGAACTCAAATCAGAAAGCTTTAAATGGGCACAAAGCTCCATGTTAACAGCGCATTTAAGATTTCATTTATCTTAGCATTTTTTTTTTTCAGTGCTAAAGCCGTGATAGATGCCATCATTACCATGTCTCTGGGTCAGACCTATTCTCCTTCACACTAAACTAAGAACCACATCAGGACCAGAAGAGATTCTTATTGTGACATTTGGCTGCTACTACAGGCTCCTAGCTTGGAGTAGATCAGTTCAGCCCTTCTTCATTTCTGCTGTCACGCTTACAGCCATAAAGAGTTCTGTTAATGGATCTGATGTTCCAACCGTCAGCATTCCCTGTAAGATCATAATAGCAGAAAACACTTACTTAAGGTCAAGAACGACTCTTATCTTGTTTTACTCTTATTTTGGTAATGGTCGACTACTCAGAAGTATTACTTAGAGCTGGTATTATATTCCGTGTTGTCCAACAAAGTTGTGAATAGTCTAATGAGTCATTAATGAGTGATCTTTCACTGAGCTGCAATATTGTCCTATTTGTACAAGATAATTTCAGATGAAATTGTGAGGAGGCTGTTGAGAAGATTAAAGGACATAATAGGATGCCTGAGATACAAGGTTTAACGTCAAGTTTCAGTAAAGGTCTAAGGAAGCTATTACTGTTGCTTTTGTTACTATCAGCAATAGCAGTAAGCAATACCATAATGCACAAAAAATACTTATGAATATGTTTTCAAACTTGATTTCAGTAGGTATCTATTGGCCATTTTTGGAAGAGTTTATATTTATTTTTCATTGAACTCAGATTTAAAATATAGTCACCATGTTTGACATCATATAAATCCAGTACACTTTTTCCCACAACAAAATTCCAAGGTTGAAACACATTTACTTTATGTAGACCGCTAGTGAAAAAAATCATATCCATTAAACTTTTTCATATAAGCACAATGTTCAATTAAGGAGAGTAGAGAGCAAGCGGCCGAGACAAGATGGGTCAAAGTCAGAGTGGTGGCCATGGTCCTGGAGGTGGCAAGAAGGATGACAAGGATAAGAAAAAGAAATATGAACCTCTTGTACCAACCAGAGTGGGGAAATAGAAGAAGAAAACAGGGACCAGATGCAGCAAGCAAACTACCACTGGTGACACCTCACACTCAGTGCCGATTAAAATTGTTGAAGTTAGAGAGAATTAAAGACTATCTTCTCATGGAGGAAGAATTCATTAGAAATCTGGAACAAACGAAACAATTAGAGGAAAAGCAAGAGGAGGAAAGATCAAAAGTGGAAGATCTGAGAGGAACCCCAATGTCAGTAGGAACCTTGGAAGAGATCATTGATGACAATCATGCCATCGTGTCCACATCTGTGGGCTCAGAACACTATGTCAGCATCCTTTCATTTGTAGACAAGGATCTGCTGGAACCAGGCTGTTTGGTCCTGCTCAACCACAAGGTGCATGCCGTGATAGGGGTGCTGATGGATGACACAGATCCCCTGGTCACAGTGATGAAGGTGGAAAAGGCACCCCAGGAAACCTATGCTGATATTGGGGGCTTGGACAACCAAATCCAGGAAATTAAGGAATCTGTAGAGCTTCCTCTCACCCATCCTAAATATTATGAAGAGATGGGTATAAAGCCCCCTAAAGGGGTCATTCTCTATGGTCCGCCTGGCACAGGTAAAACCTTGTTAGCCACAGCAGTAGCAAACCAAACCTCGGCCACTTTCTTGAGAGTGGTTGGCTCTGAACTCATTCAGAAGTACCTAGGTGATGGGCCCAGACTTGTTCGGGAATTGTTTGAAGTTACTGAAGAACATGCACCTTCCATTGTGTTATTGGTGAAATTGATGCCATTGGGACAAAAAGATATAACTCAAATTCTGGTGGTGAGAGAGAAATTCAGTGGACAATGTTGGAACTGTTGAACCAGTTGGATGGATTTGATTCAAGGGGAGATGTGAAACTTATTATGGCTACAAACCGAATAGAAACTTTGGATCCAGCTCTTATCAGACCAGGCCGCATTGACAGGAAGATAGAGTTTCCCCTGCCTGATGAAAAGACTAAGAAGCGCATCTTTCAGATTCACACAAGCAGGATGACCTTGGCTGATGATGTAACTTTGGATGACTTGATCATGGCTAAAGATGACCTCTCTGGTGCTGACATTAAGGCAATTTGTACAGAAGCTGGTCTGATGGCCTGAAGAGAACGTAGAATGAAAGTAACAAATGAAGACTTCAAAAAATCTAAAGAAAATGTTCTGTATAAAAAACAAGAAGACACCCCTGAGGGGCTTTATCTCGAGTGAACCACAGTTGCTATCAGGAAAATGGGAGTTAACCTGACCCCAGAGACATGAGGTTGGAGAAGCTGCCCAGAGTCGTCCATGTTCTGATATTAGCAAACATCCTCTGTATCTTTTGGAATATGATGTGTAAGCTGCCCCTTGGGTAGCCTTCATCTGCTGGTCAGTGTGCAGCACTCTGCTTCCCAATAAAGCAGGCTCTTTTCACAGACAAAAAAAAAAAAAAAAAGAAGGAGAGTACTTACAGAAGCCCAGCATTCTATTTTCCAGATAATAAATGTTTCATTATTATTGTTAAAACTGGTAAAGATTCAGACTTGAATTTTGACTCATTTATAATCAACACAAAACTAATCATGAAAATATTTCATTTTGGTCTTGGCTACAGTTTTGAATCTCTAACATTTATAAAGACCATTAATTGATGGCATGTTTTTTGATGATATTATTATGAAAAATATTTTGTTTGATTTCTGTTCCCATAATTCTTGAATTTAACATGCTAAGAATAAGTTAGCATTGATGTGACATTAAAAAAGAAGATATTTATTCCTTTTATTCTTTTGTTCCTTTTAACAGAGAAAGTTTCAATTTGTTCCAAGCCTAAAATATCTACTGTTCATTAATTTTCTTTTCAATAGAGAAAATTTGGCCTCATTTTTGACATGCGTTGGTGAAATTAAATAATACTATCTTGTCTTCATTCTTGCGTTAGTGAATAGTTAATTCCATTTATTGCAAATCATTCTAGGTTTTCTCATGGAAATGCTCTGAAGTTTTCTATGTAATTTAGATTTTTAAAAACAAATGTTAATACCAAAAAATATTAAGTAAGTAATAATAGAAGTGACCGGCAGAGGTGGCAAAAGTTGTGGCTGTATTATGTTACTGATTTAAATATTTTTTATAGAAAAAAGTAAATGAGTGTGTTTTTTCAGTAAATAGGTTAAAGCTAAAAATAAAAATAATTTCTACATGTGAGCAGATGTGCAACATTTTGGTGAGTAAAACACATTATTCTGACATACAACTTGCATTCATGTGATGACTACAGTGTCACAAGATGATGACATATTCTGGGTAGCAATAAAACCTTTCAGTCATCTTAGAAATGATTAGAAATCAATAGAAAAATTGATTTTCTTTGTTCAACAATTTCTGTCATAATATGCCTCCAAATTGAGATTTTTTTAAATGATTTTTAATGTCATTTGAATGAGTAAAGATCTTTGTTAGAAGAAGTATGTAAATTTTAAAATCATGATTTCAGGAATGACTTCTTATTTATTTTGATTGCTTCCTACGCAGACCTTAATTCTTCTTTAAATAGAATAGAATTTATAAAAAACAGATGTAAAATACAGAGTCCCGCTTTGTCACCCTCCATAGAGTGTTGTGACATCACAGATCACAGCAACCTCCAACTCTTGGGCTTCAGGGATTCTCTTGCCTCAGCCTCCCAAGTATCTGGGACTACAGGCACCACCACAACACTGGGCTATTCTTTGTTGTTTTGCAGTTTGGCTGAGGCTCGGTTTGAACCCATCACCCTGGGTATACAGGGCCAGCACCCTACTTACTGAGCCACGGGCCCCACCCTATATATAATCTGTTATTAAACTCCTTATGCGCTTACAATAAAAAAACATTTAGAAATTCTTGAATTCTAGAAATTGTGACCAGTGAACCTATTTGGCCTTCACATATTTTCTAAATTCCCTCTTGAGAACCACATTAATGTTGTCAGCACAGCAGTCCAATATGAATGGAGCAATTCTATTTCTTTTTCCTCTTCTTCGGTGGTTCCTCCTCGGAGCTGTGATCTGTGCTGCTGCTACTAAGAGATGGGATGTGAGTCTGAGCCAGAGGACCAGGGACAGCTGGTGGAGGAGGCTGCAGACGGTGCACCAGTGGGGCTTTCAGCCGAGTCCCTGTGTTCTGCGGAGGGTGAGGCAGGCGTCTCTTCACCGCCTGATGAAGAGTCACTGGCTGAACGGCCACTGCTGCTGCCACTGGAACTGCTTAGCTTTGAGACCTTTTGTTCTTGGTCTTTCTTTCTGCATTCGTTTCTCCAATGCCTTGCTGAATAACAACCTGTTTTCTTTTTTTTTTTGAAAGCTTTCTTCAGTTCTGCTGTTTTTGAAGGCCTATGCAGGTATTTTCTTTTTCCTGTGCTTTTGTAAGTCCAATGTCCAAATTCCAAGCAGTTCTGACATCTCACACGTTGCTTATTTGCTTCAGCTTGTCTTGGGCTACGAGCCGATGCATGGGACTCCCCATCTGAGCACGGCCACTTGGAGTTTTTTCAAAAAACAGAATTTTTAATGAATTCAGTTGATATAAGAGACATTTTCCATATCAACATACTCATCTAACTATTAAGAAAACATGACCTAGAGCTAGAATTAAGCTTTAAGACTGTTTGTTCTGCCTGACAGCAATTTACAGAAATAATCCACTCCATCAAGCAAAAGTGTATGATTTATGGCTAAGAAATTAGTCATTTAGTAAAGCTCTGGTAATTACCAATGAGAATTTTTAAAAATATATTTATGTTAATCCACAAATAATTGAAGCTGAAGGAAATGACTTTAAATGTTATTTTTGGAAAAACTAATATGTGCTATGGAGCAAGTATTGTACTTTGCTTTCACGGTGCTGGCTTCTTTTCTTTAAAGATTTGCTCATTTACAATTCAGATGTCTTCAGGGACAAGTTTTTTGGCTATTATTTTTCCTTCAGTATTAAAAGTTCTAATAATAATTGTTAAGTAAATTAGCATATTTAGATAAGTGCATGGCACAGCAATGCAGGATTCTTTTCTACAAAATATTTTTACTTTATATTAAATCAAATGATTTTGTGCATTATATTGTCAGTAGATTTCGTAAAATAATATTACAACAAATAAATCAGCCAAAATGTGGCATGGAACTGTAACAGAGGGAGAGTCCTGAGAAAGGGTAAAAATATGTTCTCTTCCCTTAAAACCCCCTCACCATTTGGAGAAGTAAAACCTGAATGCCTGCTAGGCCCAGTGATCAATTGGGAGGGGAGCATCCTTTGGTCTTTGTACCACAAGTGGCTTAACAGAATTGTCCTGGTGGATGTCATGAGATTGTCTTCCCCAGAGATGGGATGGCTCAGAGCCATCAACTCTAGTTAAAAAGAACATCCTGTAGCAGAAAACCCTACCTTTAAAAGCTCTGTTTTTCTGCCTACAGCAAGGACAATGGCACTTTAAGACAGGAGCCTATCATTCTTCTCATTTGCCAGCAAATTAATAAACCTCTATTTCCTTCTCCTTAAACCAGTTGTCCTTGCATTTTATCTGATGTGACCTTGGGGACAGATGCTGAACCTTCAGTAACAGAATAGTTTAAATAAACTTACTTCTTATTACGTAGTGTTATTTTATACCTGTAAACAGTTAAAAACAACTCTATTTCTTCATGTTGGCCTCACATGGCCAACTTTGGAAATACCTATGTATCAAGGGAAGAGGGATTACAAATGTAAATAAAAGATATAAAAGGACAAGAATGAAGTGTACACAAAAATTCAAAATTATATAAATGATTCTGTTGAAACTACAGGGATATCAGGCTGGGTTAAGTTGCTTGTCACACAAAAATCCAATTATTGAGGAAATGAGAATTGCCAAGGGAGAAAAGACTTTTAATATGACTAATGTCTTATCAGGAGAACTAGAAAAGCTGCCTGAAATCCCTCTCTCCATCTAAGGGAGCTCATGGAGCTCATTAAGCTTCTAAAGGCGGAGCCACTTGCCTTGAGGCAGGTGACAGGCATAACTAACCAGGGACAAAGCATGGGGGCAGGTGGTGGGGGATGGTAACTCTTGGCAGCAGACCATCAGAATCTCAGCTCCTTTGTCTTATAGAAAATTCATCAATTCCTGAAAATAACTCAAAAGTTCAAGTAATTAAGGGAGAGGACTATTAAGAAAAAACATATAGGGGTAGTTGGCTATAATTCCACAGTGTATGAATGAATAAACAAAATATGGAATATATATACCATGAAATATTATTCAGACATAAACAAGTAAAAGCCAGTCATTTGTGATAACAGGGATTGTTAACTTAATAAGTGACCAAAAATGAGAGCCACACTCTATGGAGGTTTCTTAAGCCAAGATTCAAAAGATGTGCCCAGGAAAAGCACAGCCCACAAAGCATCTCTTATGCACTGGGTGCTCCCTAGAAAAGCCTGAGAACTTTTGAATTTAAAGGAAAGGGGGCATAAACAGAAGAAAGGGGAGGGTGAAGGAGGTGGGCCATGAGGTGCTTGATGGGATTCTTGTGAGGTTCTAATTGGTGCTCAGTAAATCTACATGAGAGGAACATACAAAAAAGGGGGCAGAGCAAATAGCCCGTACTGAGTTCTTCTCAGGGTGGGTAGAAGAGTGATCGTAGCTCTTCCTTGGTTTGCATATCTGGAGATGAAGTTGTAATAGACATTTAAGAGCTTATTCAGGCTATAGTCCTAAGGTTATAACTGACACGCAACCATTTTATAGAGGATGACTAGAATTTTCAGATGGCTATGAGATAGGGAACCAGCAGGCACATCTTAACACAAAGTCAAAAGCCCCTAATCACCCTGATGAAAAACAGGATGTGATGACAAAGTAAGTTACAGTCAAAAACAAGATGGCAAGGAAACTGGCTGCTGCTCGACCTTGCAGCTCAGTAAACCCTGGTTGTACTATCTGAGCATGTTAAGGAAACTCCCACCAACAGCATGGCAGGTCCTGGAGGACATTCTAAAGTAAAGAAAGGGTTCCCAGTTCTAGGAAATCACCACTCTGTTCCAAGAAGTAACATCAATATTCCTCCCTGCTTAGTATATAATTAAACTATCACTTAAATTTAAAAATAAATTTTAAAAAGGAGCTGTCTCAGCAGGGAGAACTAGCCTCTGTTTTGTTTGTAGAGGGGATCTCCTACATTCTCTGAATAAAACTGGCATTTGCTTTAGTCTATTGCTTATTCACTTTAGAATTCTTTGTTGTTCAAGGCCAAAGACCCACTTGGATGTCGAGTGGATCCTGACGTTGGGAACCACTTTCTTGTGACAGCTTCAGACCAACAGGAACAATGCTGCAAGGCTGTCCAGTTGGGGGAAGGTGGCTGGAGAAGAAATTGCATTTGTAGAGCATCTCTGTTAGATGCACCCTGCCTATTCTAAGACAGGTTTGCTGAGATAATCACATCCTTAAAGGTCTGAATAAAAAAAAAAATCACTTCCCTGAGGGCTGTTACCTACCTTGATGCTTAGCTGCTTAACAGGACCACCTTGTAAGCCAGGCTTCCTTTTTTATTGTTCAGATTCATTGAGGGTACAAGAAACTAGGTTAAACTGATTGCATTTGCTTGGTAAAGTCCCTCTTACAATTGTGTCTTGCCCCCAAAAGGTGTGTCACACGTGGAGTGAGACACCACCCCCCTTCCTCCTTCCCTCCCTGCTCTTCCTCTCCCCCACCCCCTCCTTCCTTCTCTCTCTCTCTGCTCTCCCCTTCCCCCACCCCCACCATGTACTAGGTCATTAATTGTCCTCCTATCAAAATAGAATACATAGGATTCATGCTTCTCCATTCTTGGGGTGCTTTACTAAGAATAATGTGTTCCACTTTTATTCAGGTTAATACAAAGGATGTAAAGTCTCCATCTTTTTTAATGGCTGAATAGTATTCCGTGGTGTATATATACCACATCTTGTTAATCCATTCCTGTGTTGGTGGGCGTTTAGACTGCTTCCACATTTTGGCAATTATAAATTGAGCTCCATAAACAGTCTAGTGCAATTGTCTTTATGATAAAAAGGATTTTTTTCCTCCTGGGTAGATGCAATGGGATTGCAGGATCAAATGGGAGGTTTAGCTTGAGTTCTTTGAGGGTTCTCCATACTTCTTCCAAAAAGGTCACATTAGTTTGCAGTCCCACCAGCAGTGTAGAAGTGTTCCTTTCTCTCCACATCCACGCCAGAATCTGCAGTTTCAAGATTTTGTGATGTGGGCCATTCTTGCTGGGGGTTAGATAACATCGCAGGGTGGTTTTGATTTGCATTTCTCTAATAATTAGGGATGATGAGCATTTTTTCATATGTTTGTTAGCCATTTGTCTGTCTTCTTTAGAGAAGGTTCTATTCATCTCTCTTGCCCATTGATATATGGTATTGTTGGCTTTATTCATGTGGATTAATTTGAGTTCTCTGTTGATCCTAGTTATCAAGCTTTTGTCTGATGTGAAATATGCAAATATCCTTTCCCATTGTGTAGGTTGTCTTTTTGCTTTTGTTGTTGTCTCCTTGGCTGTACAGAAGCTTTTCAGTTTAATTAAGTCCCATTTGTTTATTTTTGTTGTTGCTGCAATTGCTATAGAAGCCTTCTTCATAAAGTCTTTCCCCAGGCAGATCTTCTAGAGTTTTTCCTGTGCTTTCTTTGAGGATTTTTATCTTTTCATGTCTTAAATTTAAGTCAAAAAATCCAATAATGTCTCAGGATATAAAATCAATGTCCACAAGTCAGTAGCCTTTGTATATGGCAATAACAGTCAAGATGAGAGGCTAATTAAGGACACAACTCCCTTCACCATAGCTTCAAAGAAAATTAAATACCTAGGAATATACCTAACAAAGGAGGTGAAGGACCTCTATAAAGAAAATTATAAAATCCTAAGAAAGGAAATAGCAGAGGATATTAAGAAATGAAAGAACATACCATGCTCATGGCTGGGAAGAATCAACATTGTTCAAATGTCTATACTTCCCAAAGCAATCTACCGATTTAATGCCATCCCTATTAAAATACCAACATCGTACTTTCAAGACTTGGAAAAAATGATTATTCATTTATAAGGAACCAATGGCTTCTCAGCCTTTTGGCTAAGATCAAGTGCATTTTGTATGGAACAAGAAAAAAATCCTGTATACTAAGGCAGTTCTTAGTAATGAAAGCAAAGCGGGGGGGGGGAGGGGGACATAAGCATAGCAGATTTTAGGCTGTACTAAAAGGCCATAGTGAACAAGACAGCATGATACTGGCACAAAAATAGAGACATTAGACATTTGGAATTGAATAGAAAACCAGGAAATAAAACTAACATCTTACAGACACCTAATCTTTGATAAACCAAACAAGAACATACACTGGGGGAAAGACTCCCTATTCAATGAATGGTGCTGGGAGAACTGGATATCCACATGTAAAAGACTGAAACTAGACTTGCATCTTTCTCCACTCATAAAAATTGATTCAAGATGGATAAAGGACTTTATGTACAATTTTAAGGAAGTAACTGTTCCTTGGAAAGTTCCCCTATTTTTTATTCATTTTCTGATTGGCCCACCCTGGTCTTGGTCAATCCTATTCCAAAAACAACTCAGGTCACCCTTACTGCATTTGTCTGTCCATTCTGGAAGGTCTTCATCAGCTCCACACCCATGGTAGCCTGGGTCAGCCTGACCACCCCTGCCCTGCTCACATCTAGCTAACTGCCTAACAATACCACATGTTCTCACTCAGATGTGGGAGCTACTTCCATAGAGAGACAAATGGGTACCCGAGACTGGAGAGGGTGGTGAGGAAGGTACAATGGGGAGAGGTTGGTCAACAGGGACAAAATTACAAGTAGAAAGAAAGAATCATTCTCACATCCCAGAGAACAGTAGGGCGACTCAATCAATAACGTATTACATGCCTCTAATAGTGAGAAAAGAAATGGTAAAAGTGTGAGGCACTGGATGTGCTAACTACCCTGAATTGATCACTACACATTGTATACATGTTTCAGAACATCACAGTGTACCTGCCCCAGAATGTATAAAATTATGTCAACAAAAATTATTCCAGATTGAAAAGAATGAAAGAAGTTACATTTATTTATTTATTGGTTACTCTGAATTTATTGAAGAGTAGGTAAATTTAAATGGCACTAATAAAATTAAAAAATAATAACAATAATAATCTATAGAGATGGCCATAAATGTTGATATTTTACATTTGTGGAAAGATACAATTAAGAGGTATTTGTGTCTTGACAAAGTCACCAAGTTGAAAAATGGTAAATCAAAAACATGAGATTGAGTCATATTCCTTCATTCTATCAGCTGTGTTTCTTTGTGTTACAGCCTTACCTTTGTCACTGTTTGTGTGGTGACTGTCGTGTTCTTCTGGGCTGACAAGGACCTACCTTGGTCTCATGGTGTTAAGCTCAACGTTCATCAAGGTAGTATTAGTACGGAATTTCCATTAATGTTCCCTCGACCTTTAAGGTAATTTATAGAAAGTGCCTCTAGATAATTTGATGTCTTACCTTCTGACAGCTGAGTCCATCTGCCATATTTCCCATATTTTATATTAAATCAATATCTCACTTTTTCATAACATTTCCTCTGTGCATCATCAATGATCCATTTCTACTGATTTACTTCCAATATAGTCAAACATAATTTATCATTTGTCTCTGAAAATATGTTTTGGGGAGAACAAACTCATTCTGAGAAAGTAGATTCCTTTTCAATTTAAAAAATATGTTCTTATTTTGCAGAGACTCTAGAGACTTCCTGTCTTCCACTGCTCACAGTGTTTGCAAATGCCTTGGCTGTTTCCAAATGAGCATCCCTATACAGTGAACTATTTTGAAGCTCAGGAGTTATATATCTGAAAATGTATGATGGTTGGGAGGGGAAACTCTGGTAAGGAATAGGAAAGCCTCTTGGAGAACGATAATTAGGGGACAATGTTATCATTCAATACAACATAAAAAGAAACTTCCCTTAAAAGATGTTGGAGGCTTGTACATATGCTTACACCTAAGTCACTACAAAAGTTTGCAGACAGACTGTGCTGTGGCCCATTATTTTGCTTGTAAGAAACACAGTCAACAGAATCCTTTCTGACTCACCTGGGCAAGTTGCAACCTGCTTGTTATCGGTGTTGCTGGGAGGGCTTCATTTGTTTCATCGTCCATGTGGATTTCCTGTTTCTTGATTTTTGTGATATCTAAACTTTTATAATGACCCACATTACCAAACTCTTCCAAAACTCAACCAGATGCACACAAAGAAACCAGGTACAGTTAGGAGGGGAGAAAACAGCACCCACATGTGCAAGCCAAAACTAGGTGTGAGTGACGCTGCCGCGGACTGCACTGAAACCAGGCCGGGACTGCAGGGAGCTGCAGGCCGGAAGCAAGGCCTGGTGCAGGACAGCCCAAGGTCTCTGAATCCTCAAGCCCCAACTGATGCTCAGTGGACAGGACGTGAGGGGCTCGCTGGACTTACCCCTAGGTCCCTTTTCCCACCCAAATGAGGGTGCCAATGATGCAGGCAGAGGGGGAGAGTTTCCCGCGTGGGAGAAGCTGGAGGTTGGTCCATGCAGACTCTGCCACCCCGCCTCAGGCCTGCTCCAGCACCTGGGCCGAAGGGGGATGCTGCAGAGTCCCACACAGCAGATCTCACCCTCAAACCCAAAGTCGGCTCTAGAAAAATCTGGCCGCCAAATTTGCAATTTATATCCAGGAAATGAAGGATTTCTCTCAGTAAAAATGGCTATCTCCAACACACAGACAGCTCAGAGACACTGAGGGGAAACACACACAGCTCAGAGACAGTGAGGGGGGACACCGCACACAAACAGACCCACAGAGCTCAGAGACACTGAGGGGGAACACCCCTCAGAAACACACAGCTCAGAGACACTGAGGGGGAACACACACAGCTCAGAGACAGTGAGGGGGACACCCCACACAAACAGACCCACACAGCTCAGAGACACTGAGAGGGACACCCCACAGAAACACACAGCTCAGAGACACTGAGGGGGACACCCCTCAGAAACACACACAGCTCAGAGACACTGAGGGGGGACACCCCAGAGAAACACACAGCTCAGAGACAGTGAGGGGGACACCCCAGACAAACAGACCCACATAGCTCAGAGACACTGAGGGGGGACACCCCACAGAAACACACAGCTCAGAGACACTGAGGGAGAACACCCCACAGAAACAGACACAGCTCAGAGACACTGAGGGGGGACACCCCACAGAAATACACACAGCTCAGAGACACTGAGGGGGGACACCCCAC
>NW_003852572.1:1259895-1263499 GCF_000181295.1 Otolemur garnettii | reverse complement strand
GGGACACCCCACAGAAACAGACCCACACAGCTCAGAGACACTGAAGGGGGACACCCCACAGAAACACACACAGCTCAGAGACACTGAGGGGGACACCCCACAGAAAAGCGGTCATTCTGGGCACACCACTGTGCAGCCGGCCACTTACCCAGTCTGAGGTATACATAAAGTAAGTTTAGTTTCCAGGAAAAGCAAACAGTGTCAACATTGTTTCTTTTTTACCTTGATTGAAGCACAAATAGCGACTTAAGGAGTAATATAAAGAGAAAATAAAATAAAATAGTGACATATTTTTATTTTCATAAGCATACTATTTCTAAGTCACATGCAGCAAACCGATGTGAGAGTTCTCTGTTTCGGTGAGTGTGTGTGGTTTTTCTTTCCGTGAGTGCCTTTTTAAAAAACCACTCACTTCTCTGTGTTAACTCTTAGTTCAAATTGGTAATTAACTTTTCTTGGGTTCAGATGAATACTAGCATCATCAGAAATTTTTACTAATCATCAAATTAGTAATCCAACCATTTATTTTAACAAGTCTACTAGTAGTTTTAACAAACTACTATCTCAAAACTATTAGTAAATTCAGTAATTAGGTCTTTTTGGAAAAAATCTAGGGTTTAATAACATAGTTTATTACTATATGCAAATTTTTAATTAATTTTCACTCTGCTTTCAAGAATTCTGTTTCATATTCCATTAAATTATTCCAAAACATAAAGGAAATGGAACATCCATCAAATGGGGTAAAGATGCCGACCTTCACTGTTCTTTGACCTGGAAAGCAAAGAAGATTCTTGACTTTGGATATCTCTGGAAATATTGCTGTGTTCTAAGGGTTCCATCTTGAATATTTATTAATAAGATTTGATAAAGTGAAGTATTATGTTTTCTTTTATATACATTGGAATGAATCATACCATTTGTTGATTGGGTACATTTCTGAAATGCTTAGCAGGACAATTCTCATTTTATTCACGAACACATTTTCTTTTTAGTGGTATGTACGTAACTGAGAACATTTAATATTGTTGTATAACTAAAACAAAAGGAGAAAGGGAGCCAAAAAACCCCTCTGCTTCTGAAATGTACATACAAATGAACACAATAAACAGAACTTCAAGCATTTTCCCTGAGAGAGTATGTTACCAAAACCGAAGTAACTAAATTCCTTTTTCTTTAGTGACAAATGTGTTTTCCCCACATATAAAATTCAGATTTCCATATTATTGTCTGAGCACGATTATACCTTCCTCTTCAATCCACCTTATATTTTCCTTTCCCATTGCTAAACTTTGCTCCTTCTAACAACTAAAATAAATGTTTATTTTTACATGATCACTAATTTTAATAATTAGTGATGAACAGTAAGAAAATAATTATGGACTTACGGCACAAGGTAATGCTTTCCAATAAATCTGGCACAGCATTTTTAATCGTAAATGTATCTTGGGGTTTTCTGGTAACTTTAAACAGTGCAACTTTTATTTCAGAAATAATCTTATCCATATGAAATGAACAGGCAGATGCCACTGCTTCATTTCCTAGAGAAGTTTCCTAGGATGGACTTGGGCCAGCAGAGAGGGTTACCAGGACTAAATAAAGCCAGCACATATTCCACAGTTATAATTAGCAGAATAGCATTATGAATTAGGGAGTTTAGGGGTCCCCCAAATACAGCTGATTTTCCTCATGTACCACCGACTGAATCCTAAGACGGCCTGTAAGGGCCCAGGGTGCTGAGCAGAAGCTGAAGGAAAATGTGAAAAAAACCCAAACTTCATAAAACCTAAGAGAAAATGTCCCTCTAAAAGAAATGAGTCTAACACAACACAAGGCTACGCTCACCCTCAAGTCATTTGCAAAAATCAGGAAGCACAGCAGGGTTACAGGCCCAACAGCCCAACTGCAAACTTCTGAAGAGTGCAACAGAATCGTCCCTGCCAGAGTCCTGTGAGACAGAAGGACCCACCATCCCACAGTCCTGTAAGACAGAAGGACCCACCATCCCACAGTCCTGTAAGACAGAAGGACCCACCATCCCACAGTCCTGTAAGACAGAAGGACCCACCATCCCACAGATCCCTGAACATGCCCAGGAGACACACAGGTGTCTCTCCCGTCCCACCCCTCATATCCTTGATTAAATACCACCTAGGCTAGAATGAGGTAGGTCTGGCATGGGCTGTCTTTCTATGTTCTGATGTTGTAGGTTGTGACTGCTGAAACACACTGTCCTTTCATGTAAGTGGAACAGAAGGGAAGCTTGTTTTGTGGTAATAATGTCACGTAGTTCTCTGATCCCTTTAATTTGAAAAAATAAATCAAATAGAGACTGGATACCAAATGCTGCGTGTTGAGATCTATTAGTGGTCAGCTTTTCTTATGTTCCCTTTTCATCTACTGAATAAAAAGAAAAGAAGAGAAGCTGCTACGTTGCTAAGTGTTTCCCACCAAGTGTGTAGGGCCGTCCGTCCACACGGACTCACGGTGCCCCGTGGATGTCCCACAGAAGGATCAGGCCGCTGTGACGGTCCGTCACTCCCCGGGCAGGAAGAATGGGGAGATGCTGATGAGAGCTTACACCAGCTCAGAGCTTAGTTTTTAGGAATATGAGTTATTTGTAGACAACTGTGCCATGGAAATTTAAAATCTAAAAATTGGGTCATTAAAGCCACCTCCTGCCTTTGTAAATTCTTTCTGTGCTTGGAGAGGGTGTCTGCACTTGTGAAGAGTGCTGATAAAGGACACCAGCATTTAAAGATGGACCGGACCAAGAAAAGGAACCGAGAAAGAATGGAGAGAAAGAAGGAAGTCACCACCCCCCGCGCGCACACACGGTTCAGAAGGTTGGTACGAAAGGCTGTGACCGAGGAGTCAAAGTCGGGGTGAAACGTCCCTCCCCCGGCCGGCTGGTGAGCCTCTGCCACCGTGGCAGCCTCTCCTCTGCTCACCGGGCTCCACAGCTGGATCCAAGAAAACTTCAGGCTCATTGTTTTCTCTGGAGTGTTCCCAGCTCCACTCCCTGCTGGGACGGCATGTCCTGTGGGTGTGAGTCTTCAGCACTTGCCTGGCAGGTTCACACGCAGGCTGGTGGGTCTCACACCAGCACAGTGTCCCTGGGACACTCCCCAAACTCGCCCACTTGCTTACACCCCCCTTCCTCCGCACCCCAGCTCCTGTGCTACCTTTGCATTTGGGAGCTTATCACACGTCACACATCCTAATAGTTTGTATTCATTGGTTTAACGGCTCTATCCCTCGCTAAACTTTGTAAGCCCCATGGCGGTAGAAGTTATGCCAAACTTGCACACTGATTTGTTGCTAACAACTGCTATGAAATGTTTCATTAATTCGTTTTTATCATTAAATATCTTATGCACAAAATTGTACATAAGTATATATGGGTTTTATATGCCAATAAATACATGTATGAGGAATAAAAATTTTCAGCCTCCAAGTGTAACAGATAATTGTGTCACAGAGATTTAAAATCTGCAAAAGTAAACTCTCCCAACATTAAAAAATTCTGCAAAATTAAAATCCCCAACATTAATAAAATCTGTAAAATTAAAATCTCCCAACATTAATCAATTATTTAAAAAGT
>NW_003852572.1:1248561-1259647 GCF_000181295.1 Otolemur garnettii | reverse complement strand
TTTTTTTTTTTTTTAAGTGAGATATGAGTAAAAGTCATTTTTTTAAGGACAAGAACCATGCTGCCTTGTTCATGGATAAATAGTCAATAAGTACTTTGAAGTAGTGAAAAATTATTGGAGATGTTTGGAGATCATACATTTCTACCGGCCCAAACTTGGAAGTCACACGTGTAACTGAGATGCTGGTAATCCCCTCTACAGTCTATAACCCATTAATCGCATGTAAGTCCAGTCCTCCCCTTTACATAAGGCATGTGCATTTATGATGTGAGGAATTGCGTCTAGTCTTTTTTGTCCCTGTCACTGTGTTTCAGGAAGCACAGAAGCTCGTGTGGGGGCTGCAGATGACCCATGACCACCCTGAGGTGTTTGGCATCAGGATGCCACAGACACCCAGGCTGAGGCTGACGGCGCAGGGCACTGTCTTTAGGAGAGCTGTCTGCAGTGGGCAGTGTGTACCGAGAATGGTGTTTACAACTTGGTCGCCCGACACAGAGGGCGCCCTGTCTGAGCACTTCTCTCAGAGAGGGCACCCTCCCCCAGTGCTGTCACTCAGAGGGACCTGTGAGAAGGAGGGTGTCAGGAGCCAAAGCTCCTGGGGGTTCCCACAGCCACTTCCTTAGTAGAGACAAGAGTCTCTAGGATTTGGGGGGTTGGATGCTGGTTCTGGCCCCCAAATTTCCATTCTTCTTTCCCACCAATCTTTAAAATTATGTACAGGTGGCTGAATGTTTAGTAGGTTTCAACATGGAGCAAAAGGTGTTTTATAGTATAACTTCTCCATCCCCAAGATGTTCTTCTCAAGATAGATAGTAGCTAGTTGGAGGGGTATGAGGTTTATGCTGTTTTATTCTGAGAATCGTACTCTGTCATTTATACTTTATTAAAGGTTAATATACATGCAGAAAATGCATCCATCATAAGGTTACAGTGCAATGAATTTTCCCACGGGTCAGCTCTGTGCAAACACCACCCACAGCCACCCAAATACAGCCGGTCAGGTAATGCTGTCTTTACTCCTTTCACCATAGATAGGTCTTACCTGGCTTCTGTAAGTGGATCCAATAGTATGTACTCATGTGTATTCAATCCTTTTGCTTAAATGAATCTTTGTTAGAATTACCCATGTTGTACCATGCAGCAATATCTCATTAATTTTTACTACTTTATAGCATCTCATTGTATAGATGCGCTGTATTTATTCAATCTCTGAATGACAGATTTCAGTTGCTTCCAGTTAAGACTTATTGAAAAGTTATTATGTAATAGTTTCAACTTTTTTTCACCTCTTTCTCTTGGGTAGATATCTAGCATCGGATATGTGCAACTTTCATGAATACAAGATTTGTCGAAGAATCCATACTACTTATAATTCCCACAAGCAAGAGATGAAGTTTTGTAAATCTGGATTCCCTCCCATTCTGTTCATGAAACCTGATGCCAAAGCTAAATTAACCAGTATCAAAGCAGCAGAAACTGCCCCTGAGACTGTGACACTGCACGACATGACTTCTTGAGAAGACTGGACACCCACTTGGTGTTAATTCAATTTAGCAGACTGTTTCTACCCTGATCATCAGCAATTTGCCCTTAGTAGAATCAATACCAGCTCCAGATAATGGCTTATTTTCTTACTACCACCATCCTGGAGCTCCTGGCAATCCAGGCAGTAATGCGTGACCCTGTGGTGATTGCCTGCTCCCTCCCACCTACGTGCAACATCTCTGCTTTCTGAGCTGACAACTTAAACCCTGCCGGGTTCCAGAACTTAGTTCTTAGGGAGACTTGGACATGCTCACTCCGAGCTCCTCAAGACAGGACACCACCAGGCAAATGAAGGGGCCACAACACAAGATGAGGTCAACAGGTCTGATACCTGGAGAAGCCAGGCTGCTGCTCTGTTATCAGGAAAGAGAAGAGTTTGTTTGACAAAGGGGAGTCTCTGAGCCATCTTTGCAGTTCCAAGTGCAGTGAAACTTACTGCCATGTTAGTTTTGAGACATCATGTCTCCCAATTTGAGAGTCTAGATAGATGCTTAGGGCCTGAAAGACTGGCTGGCCTTCACGAGAGAGGCCACAAGCCTGCCCTCCTCCAGGGTGAAAGACGGGGAGAAAGTTCTTGATTTTTATATTTGGGCAAAATTAAGTGCCTCCAGGAAAGGGAACTGGATGCTCAATTTATGTACGTGCAACAGAAACATGTACAACTAACTTCTGACTGGAGGTTAAGCGTGAATGATGGCCAGCATTGTTCTTGAGAAATTTAGTAACCAGAAGCCTGTTATATTTTTGAATAATGACTAAATCCCTTAGAAAGAAAGTATCGGGGAAGAAAACTGATTCACAAAAGTTTTCAGCTACAAAGAGTGATTATTATTATTAATATTGTTGTTCCTCTTAACTGGTTTCTCCGGGTGCATCTTCTGTCTGTATTTTGGGGAAGACATGCAGGAAAGTTCATATCGGGACAACCCTTAGAAGCAGCATTTGGTCTCTGTGGATTTCTACACTTTTCCCCCCTATGGGCTAACAAAGATTGACGCGGCACACTTGGCTGTCACACTTCTTCAGTCTCTGACTACTACCGTCCCCCCCTACCAGTCCTCACTGCTTTAGTATCTCACGGTGTCAACGTTTTTGTTAAGAAGTCTGTTATCATGCAGAACACCGCACGTTCTAGATCACTCTTACTGTTTCTAAGGATTTGATTCTAGATGAATGTTTTTGACAAGAGAACTGCACGGGTGATTTTGAAAACTGTATCTATTTGTCCCCCTAAACAAAATTTTCTCAAATTCAATTGAGCTAATATTTTGACAGGTCCATAGAATAATGTACATTTTTATATTTTAAACTAGAAAGCCTTAAAAACTGCACCTGACTTTCCAAAGAAGACTTGTGCATTTTCTTTAAGACACTAAAAAGGAACAATGGAGTCAGTTTATGTATCTGTCCCTAAAATAAAAATAAGGAGAAAGAAGATAGTGAAACAGATGTAAGACAAGCTTTTATGAGGGTTTTGTATTAATGCCTTCAAACTGACATATGTCGGGATTCCAAGCAAATGCAAGAGAACTGGATAAATATGTATTTCACATAAACCAACATTCTTAAACCTCATACATCCTCTCATTTTAATTTTTCTGTTAAGCTTGTTTTTTTGTTTTGTTTTGAGACAGAATCTCACTTTATCGCCCTCGGTAGAGTGCTGTAGCTTCAGAGCTCACAGCAACCTCCAGCTCTTGGGGTTAGGTGATTCTCTTCCCTCAGCCTCCAGAGTAGCTGGGACGACAGGCATCCGCCACAACACCTGGCTATTGTTTGTTGCAGTTTGGCTGGGGCTGGGTTCGAACCCACCACTCTTGGTATATGGGGCCGGTGCCCTGCCCACTGAGCCACAGGCACCACCCTAATTGTTCTGTTAAACTTGTTCTGGAAACTTTTCCATGTATCTTCTTTCTGATCTCACCATGGTGTAGCAGATAATGTGAACATAATGTTTTCGGTCATGCAATACTCTGCTCATTTTTTGTCAGGGAGCTAAATGAATTAAAATTTCTCAAATTCCTTATAATAGTCTTAAGTCAGATAAGGCATCATTTACACCAAAAATTATGCAAAACACAAAACTCATATTCAACAAAATATAATGTAGAATGATGCAATGTGAATTATAAAAACTTTGACCCACACTTAAATGCAAAATTTGTTCTTATAAATGTTATATACTGCTACAAAATTGTGCGGCCTGAAGTCACTGTGCCAAATTACCTGACGGAGATGATAAGGTCCCACCACCACTGATTAGTTTTAATATAAACAGTGATTATGTTGCTCCTTAATCTTAATTTAGATTGCAGGAGACCAAATTTTCTTTAAGACCTTAGCATATATTAAATTGAAGTAATTATTAACTAATTATTAGTTATATTTTTTAAAGAAATTAAAGTGAATGGCTAAAAAAAAGTGCATTCCCTCACAGAAATGTTTTCACTTATATTCTTTCCTATCTATATGAAACCATATTCATTTTCCATAACATGAAAATTATCAGATAATATAAATATAGTAAAAACAATTTCTTAAAATATCCTTTAAGAGAATAAACTGAGAATAGATGTACATTTAAAGATTATGTTAAAGTGTTAAGAATTAAATAACATTGACATTCATTACTGTTTTGTGTATTTATGTTTCAATTTTTTCAGTTATATTAAAACTATATATGTACAGTAAACAGAGATCAATGCTAATGCAGTCATAAAAATACTGTTGGAGTAGACACTCGATTCTTGGTGAAAGATAATAATAGAATTGCCTTCTGCACCATGACAGATGTTTGCTCTTCATCAGTTCCAAATGGTTGCTCTCACATAAAGTTCAGTTATCAGCCATGATTTTATACTGGTTTGGACATTTCCTAGGTAAAAACACTGTAACCAAAAACACCACTTCCTCAAGATGAATGGATAGAGAAATTGTGGGGTATGTGTGTACACGTGTGCAGAAGCATTTAATATTACTGTCTCCATGAAGGAGAGGTTGACATCTGAGACAAGCGTGAAACTGGAGGGCATTCTCCTGAATGCAATCCTGAAATAATACAGACACGAAACGGAAAGCAGTTAGTATATTATTATCTCATTTGTGTGCAAATAGAAACAGATTGGACCAGTGCCTACCTGGAGGGGGAGGAAGTGGGGCGACCATGGGACTTGAGTATGTACAAATTTTCGAATATGAGAGGAGTCCTGGAACATGTTCCTCACATACCTTGAGGAGAAATTCCCTACCTGTAATTGGATCAAATCCTCCACACACCCAGGAACGACAGCACATTCCCTATTGATACTACCAGTTGATTTAAGTCTGAGGACTCCAGTTCATGTTGACCTTTTCACTGTAACACTGCACCAAGGATTATAAAATTTAGGATTTCTAATGATATTTTAGCCCAAATATGAATGCACTGTAGAAATAGACTTCAATGCCAGATCAGCAGGGTAAGAAGAGGATTGAGTACAAAGCAACTATGGTGGCTCAGCGCCTGTACCTTAAGCGGCTAAGCCACATAAACCAGAGCCAGCGGGTTCAAATCCAGCCCAGGCCCACCAAAAAACAATGACAATTACAACCCAAAAATAGCCAGGCATTGTGGTGGGCACCTGTAGTCCCAGCTACTTGGGAGGCTGAGGCAAGAGGATCACTTAAACCCAAGAGTTTCAGGTTGCTGTGAGCAGCGATGCCACAGCGTTCTACCCAGGGCAACAGCTTGAGGCTTGAAACTGATGGTCGTTCTGTTAAGTGACATAAGCCAAGCAAAGAGAGATAAATAATACATGTTATAGTCACATATGGGAGCTAAAAATTTTCACATGAAAATTGGAAGTGGAATGGTAGTTACCAGAGATCAGAGGCCAGGAAAGAAAGGGAGGGATAGAGGAAGTGAGGAGAAGTTGATCAGCAAGGACAAAAATAAACTTATTATAGAGGGGACAAATAAGTTCTACTAGTGATGATACAGTTGCGAAATTATAGTTAACAATAATTTATTGCATTATATATTTTGAAATAGCTACCAGAGAATTATTGTAGTCCCAAAAAAAGAAAAGGTGATTACTTGAGGCGATGGATATCCCAGTTACCCTGAGTTGATCATTATACATCTTATACATGTATCAAAATGTCACATGTACCCCTCAAAAAACATGTAGCAATGATAAAGTAATTTAGAAAACAAAGCAAGTGTTCACTATAATGCACAGAGTTTTCATGTAATTTTCAATGGTTTCGTTTACATTTAAATTTACATTTAGTTTAATTTACATTTAAAAGTTTTACATTTAAAGTATCTAATGCTTATAAAAAATCATAGCTACCCTTTGTTAATGAACATTAAGCTAAATTTTACTTATTCTTTTTTGAATATATGAACAATCAAACTCAAAGATAATAACATTGCCGCAGAGTCTATGTAGATTTTGTAAAACATGACATAGATGTGTATGAGTTTTCCTAAACTGCAAAATTACTCAAAATGGTTGTCACATACACAAAATTCCTGTATTAGGGTCCTGCATATTTTAAGACACTGGAGCTATTTGAATGGGCTCAGTAAAATTAGATCTCCTTCAAACCAGAATGTGATTGGGGGAAAGTAAGATCACTTTTATTCAAAGATATATTTTATTTAATTAGATATGTTAAGCGCATTATGGGGAAATCAAATGGCTATGGAAACACGTCACACAAAAGCCTACCGATATATTAGTGTAGTCTGTGTAGAATATCTCCCCTTGGCACATGAGACTTGGAGGAACTCAGAGGTCCTCTAAAAGGGAAAGACCACATGGTTAAAGGAACTGCAGGTGAAATCAAGGTGAGGAAAATCGAGGTTCACTCCTGCTCTCAGGGTACACATGATTAGTTAAAAATATTTCAGTAGAAGTGATAGAATAAAGGACCCTAAGGGCATGTAGTTTAATTCTCTAACTTTAGTAATTTATAATGTTAAACTGAGTTTTTTCCTATCCTATGTATAACCAGAAAGTTTAAGAGTATATACAGAATATTTGTTCATATACTAATGTTACTATATATGTGAAATTTTGTGTCTATCTAGAATGAAAGCTGAAATTCCACTAATAGACTAGCTAAAATATTAACTCTTTCAAAAAATTATAGATTTTAAAGATTAAATTTTTTGGATAGACTAAAAGAAAATAATATGACTTTTTTGGAAACAATTTTTCATGCATTTTATATTAGCATCTAAAAATTTGTATAATAGTTTTAGTTGCCAGTATTTTGTTGACATTGACCTAAAAATGTAAATAAACCCCAATGGGAATTAAATGTTATAACTATTTGATATTCACCAACATTCATATATAAAATGCATGAGCAATTTTTTTTCAAGTTGAACACTATGCACCATTCTTCCATCTTCTCCTTAAATTTCTATTCCCGTCCCACAATTAATTTTACCTTAATTCTTGAAAATGGATTATGTTTTTAAAGTTTTTAAATAATTTCATTTGAGTAGGTAGCACAGATTTGCATTGAGGGATATATTTTCCTGAATAAGACTGACCTTTAAAGGTTCCATTGTTCAAAAGTAGAGATTTTTAAAGTACTATGGCCTCCAACCTAGTTGAAGATGAAATTTAATTGAATTATGAATCTCACAGTATCCTCCTTGAAGGGAAAAAAATCTCATTGATAATAAAATGCGCAAGCAAGACACATTTTGGGAAATACATTCCCTGCCCAAACAATTAATTATCACACCCTGTAATAAGAGTAAGATGATGTTTAAACAAATACAGGGTGTCCAGTGGGAAATGGTAGCTAACTGTACCTTTATTTACAAAATATTAATTACAAAATTTTACAGAAAGATGCCCAACACGTGGAGAATATTTTTCTTGGAGGTTCTTGAATTACTCATTCTGAATCTCATAATTTAATATTTCACTGTTGTGCCTAATGCAGAATTAATTTTATTATAACAGCAAGAAACGCAAACCCAATTTTGCAATTTGAAACGGAGGTTCAAAAAGCAGGGTTTATTTGTTCTTCAGAATTCCACCCTAGCAGCTAGATCGCCATGCTTCCACACACAGGTGCAGACACCTGTCTACTGCGGTGATATATTCGAAATATTTATCACACTGGTGCCCTTCCTTTCTCTCCCTCCCCAGGTAACCCCTGGACTGCAGGACTACGGGAGGTACCGTGTGTGAAGACGGATGGGCTTGGGGGGCCCAAGCAACAGGAACACACTTTGAAAATGGAAAGAAGACTCTGTTGACCACTAGTACAATCTGATTTCAATATTTTGAGAAAACTCTTTTTTGAGACAGTCTTTCTCCATCACCCAAGCTACAGTGCAGTGATGTTGTCAAAGTACACTGTGGCCTCAAACTCTTGGGCTCCAGTGATCCTCCTCCCTCAGCCTCTGGAGTAGCTGGAACTACAGGCACCTGTCACAACACCAAGCTAATTCTTCTATTTTTAGTACAAATGTGGTCTCACTCTTGCTCAGGTTGCTCAAACTCCTGGGCTCAAGCATTCCTTTTGCCTCAGCCTCCCAGAGTGCTGGGATTACAGGCCCGAGCCATAGCACCAGGTCTCATTTTCTTGACAACTCTTCTGGTTTCTGCTCCTATTACGTCCTGTGCTCCTGAACACCTCTAGCATTCATGCCTTGCAGTGGTGAAAATAAGATAAATAATTCTATTGCTATGTCATGCGTTTTAATAAAGGAATGAATAAACTGTCCATAAAGTAAAGTTCATTGCTAGTGTATAGAAACACAACTGATTTTTGCTTATTGATTTTGTATCCTGCAACTTTGCTGAATTCATTTTTAGTTCTTACAGTTTTTTTTTAATGGTGTTTTGAGTGTTTTCTGCATATAAGATCATGTCATCTGCAGAGACAATTGTATTTCTTTATCTCTGATTTGGGTGTCTTTTATTATTATTTTCAGGTTTTGGCCTGGGCTGGGTTTGAAGCTACCACCTCCAGCATATGGGACCGGCACCCTACTCCTTTGAGCCACAGGCATCACCCGGATGTGTAAATCCTTGTCTTTCTACTGACCTTTGAGGAAAAGCTTTCATCGCTGAAAAGCATGATGTTAACTGTGATATTTTATTATGAAATTGTAGAAAGAATGGGGTTCACTGAGTTTTTTATCATGGTAGAGCGTTAAATTTTGTCAAATACTTTTCCTGCATCTACTGAAACGATCATGTGATTTGTGTCTTATTCTGTTAATGCAGAGCGTCACATTTATTTGAATGTGATGAACCATCTGTACATGCCAAGGATGAATCCCATTACATTAAGTCATATGCCCCTTTCAATGTGCTATTGAATTGACTTTGCTACTATTTTGTTGAGAAGTTTTGCATGTATGTTCATCAAGAACATTGGTCTGTGATTTTGTGTGTGTGTGTGTGTGTGTATATATATATATATATATATATATATGCCTAATGTAAAAATAGCAAAGGGCTGAAGTAGACATTGCTCCAAAGACGACATTCAAAGGCCATCAGGTAGGGAAAAGGGAGCCGGACATCTCACCAGGGAAATGCACGTCAAGCACACTGAGACTCACCTCACACCCATTAGTGTGGCTACTATGAAAAAAACAAAAACAAAAAGTAACAGTGTCAGAGATGTGAAGGTAAGGCAACCTGTACCCAGCCAGTGGGAATGTGGGGTGGCTACAACCAAAAACTTACCAAAGAGAACTATGCTGTGACCTAGCCATAATCATTTTTTTGCTTTTGTTGTTTTAAAATATTGCAATTATTAACATAAGAAGGTTTTTGTAATTTGCTTAACTTTATAATTTTTTAATTTTCAAAAGAATTTTATATTTTAAAATATAATTTCAATGTATTAATTTTATGGATATAACACTTAAGATAAAATCTATTTAAATATTTCAAACAAATACGTTATCATTTTAGCTCTTTTTTTCCCTCTCAAGGTAGCCTTATTTGTGGAGATAAATTATATGTCCCCCAAACCTTACAAGATATTGATTTTATTTGGGTCTGGGATTTGGGAGTTGGGTGTTGCTTCTATAGGTTGTTCCTTCTTCCTGCCATTCCCATGGAACTTGCATATCCCGGAGTTCAAATATGAGCACTTCAGAGATCAGTAAGGTTAAAAAAATAAAAATAAAAGCTTAGACTTAGAAACAGAACTGACTGTATAGAAAAGCCCAGGGCACAGAGTTTCCCATTGTCAGACTTGGACATAAAAGACAGGACTCTATTCTCTGTTCTGTGTCTTTTCCTTTGAAAGATGTTTTGTGATTATGATAACAAGGGTATAAAATGCATTTACAATAAAATGCAAAAGGTTATGGTAGAAGCAAACATGCCTTTGGCGCTCCTCCAAAGGCAGTGCCACCATCCAGTTGTGAACAATGCTAGTACCTTATTTGAATATCTCACTAAAAGGGAAATGAGTGTAATTTGGGGAAACATTCCAGAGGGGTGTCCTCATCTTCTTTTGCTCAGCTGAAATCAGTCATTCTAGTCCCGAGTTGTAGGCCCAGTGAGGGACACAGAGACAACAGGGGCCAGGAAGGAGGAGCAGACCCAGAGCTTTCACGGGAGGGACCAGACACCCCTCGGTTAAATCCTTTATTCTGCACTGAAGAAGCACCATGAGGGCTCCCGGATGTGCAGAGCCAAGCTGGACTGTGGCTCACATAACAGAACACATCTTCATGCTAAGCATCTCTGCCCAGAGTTCGAAATACATCTGCATAGGTCCGGCCAAGAGGAGAGGCCATTTTTGACGGGCATGTAAACAAGGACTTTCATTTGGAAGCTGCCACATGGCACCTACCAAACTGCTTTGAAGGGTGAGAACTGCTCCCGTGGCTCCAAGCACTGACCATGATCCTGCTGACTCTTTCCTTTCTCTTTTTCTTCTTCTTTATTCTTTCTTTCCTCCTTTTCTCTGTTTCTCTATTTTCCTCTCTCTCTATCCTTCTTTTTATTAGAGAGAAGGGGAACAATTTCTGTTCTGATACTAATTACCTAACAAATACCATGGATAACGAAACTCTATCAAATTAAATTCTTAAATGGAATAAATCAACCCAAATCGTGCACTTGGATCTTGAACTGCCCATCCCTGGAACTGTCAGAAATAAATTTCTGTTGCTACAGCCCAAATGCACCAAAACCCTTCATATATTCAGTATTTAGTCAGTAAGATGTTTGAGCTGGGCATCCACTCAGAAGAAAAAAATGCTTTTATCATAAGGAAATTTGCACTAGGCTGTGTATCACAGCTCAATTTACAATCGCCAAATGGCAGAAACAACCTAAATGCCCACCAGGAATGGATACCATGGAATACTACTCAGCCACAGAAAAGATGGAGACTTTACATCTTTTGCATTAACCTGGATGGAGTTGAAACACATTCTTCTTAGTAAAGCATCACGAGAATGGAGAAGCAAGAATCCAGTGTACTCAATTCTGAAATGAGGACAATTGATGCCAGGACATGGTGGGGGTGGGGGTGGGGGTGGGGAGAGAGAGAG
>NW_003852572.1:1248256-1248541 GCF_000181295.1 Otolemur garnettii | reverse complement strand
ATGGAAGGAGGGAAGGAGTGGGGAGTCACGGTGTACGGCACACCTCTTGGGGGCAGGACACAATTATAAGAGGGACAAATGTAAGCAGTGTAACCTGATTCTTTGTACCCTCAATGAATCCCAAAAAATATAAAATAAGACGTTTGAGGAGTAGGGAGAAGGAATCTACTGAATTTTTTTTCTCAAATAATTATTAACTGTTTTCTACAGCCTAACATAAGTTACGTATGGAATTGAAACCAATTCAATATTCAGTGATGGGCTGAAGGAGAGGGTGTCACTTAA
>NW_003852572.1:1235805-1248142 GCF_000181295.1 Otolemur garnettii | reverse complement strand
CCTGCCACTAGGGCTGTCCATAAATATTTCCTTCTTCCACACACATAACTGGATGCTTTTCTCAAATGTTACTATTGAATTTTCTAAAGTACTTGTCAAAAAATGACAGAACAAAACATTTACATTAATTCTCGGAGTTTCGTTTGATATCTTTGGTCTTTCTTAGGAATATTTTACAGCACATCCCTTGTGTTTTCCTCTCCCACAACACCTTTACCATATAGAACTGCCCAGTAAGCATGATTTTTTTAAAGTGAGTTATTTACTTATCTATGCTTTTAAACATGTATATTTCTATTAATTTTACCAGAGAATAGCTAGAAGAAAATTTTAATCCCTGCATACATAGACATGCATTTTCTAAAATGGTTTATTTTAGACTTTTAGAGGTTTTTTTTAAGTAAATTTATTTGAAGTTAATGTGAGGATCCTAGCAACCAAATATTGATTAAAATACTTGATTTTATTAAGTAGAGTTTGTCTTGTGGTAATGTCCCACACACAAAAGTTGTGCCAACCCCTCCCACCCTGTGCCCGTTCGGTGAGAGCACCCCACCCCCACCTCCTCCCTCTGTACCCCTCCCCCCAACTTGAATTGACTTGAGCTTTTCTCCTAGGTGGTCATGGGTCAGGCCATCCACTGGCTTCACATTCATATTGAATACACTGGATAACTGCTTTTCCATTCTTGTGAGACTTTCAACTCCTCATCATATTGTTATAAAATCAGGAAACAGATTTTATTTAGGGAGCTAATACTTTTTAAAAGTTCATAGCACAGGAACTCTTTGAAAACTATTTTAAAAACTGTGAAATATTTGCACAATTTTCTTTTGACAATTTTTACTAGTGAGTAGAAGTGTTTTTTGCTCCCTACTGGAAGAGAGATGAACACTTGACTCCCCTGAGTTTTAAAGTCCTTTACCAATGGATGCTCACCTTTATCAATAATCAGTAACTTTTATGTCATTTTGATTGTATAAGTCTGATTTTCAAGATTGGTTAAAATACAGTGTCCTCATTTAAAATATATTTTCATTGTCTAACTTGACTTCTGGTGATGAATATTCTGCTGTGTCAGACATGAGTCCCATCTGTTTTTAAGTATCAGCTCATCAGCTGGTTATTAATTTAAATCCCACTCAATATTGCTGGAAGCTGACCAGTGGACTCACAGCATGACACTGAAGGAGATTGAAAATGACACACATTGCAATAATTCTGGAAACTAATGTCCACAGGCAACAACTATAATTTTTCTTCACATCAGCAGATATTTCCCTATCTCTAGAGAAAATTATTAACATATGCATTTTAATTGGCTTTATGAAATGGCATAATGAGGTAGGAATCTGGTGTGGAGTCTATAACACTGGGCTCTACATACTACACACAACCAAGGTGGCTAATTTTTTGACTATAAGCTGAAATAATGGTGTTTTACAAGGGAGACTTAATCCACCACTGATGATTAAAATGCCAACAACAAATAATTCAAACTGACCATCAGAAATTATTTGAAGATTGACAATACTTCACTAAACAATAACATAAAACAAATATTATACTAAGAAGCATACACTGGAAAATTACTTCTTCAAGCAATATTGTATACACATTTTTTGAAAATAAGAAAACATCAAAAATTAGATTTCATCGACCATCCCCAACTTACAATGGTTTGACTTAACAATTTATACACATTCAGTTTTCCACTTTCAGTATAGCATTGAATGAATTACTTGAGATATTCAATACTTTATTGTAAAAATGGATTTGTGTTAGACAGTTCTGCTCAAATGTAGGGTAAAGTAAGTGTTTTGAGCATTTTTAAGGTAGAGTAGGCTAAGCTACGGTGTTTAGGAGGTTGGCTGTATTCAATGCATTTTTGACCCACAATACCGTCCACAGTTCCATCAGGTAAACTCCATCATAAGACAAGAGACATTTGGACTCTTTTTTTTTTTTTTACTTTTTCAAATATATTCTTCAGATAATTCAATAAAACCAATCCATATCCTGATGACTATGCTAAATGCTATTCTAGGAATAACGTACTCTCTGTAACTACTTTCTAAAATCTGTATTTCTACCTATCTAACATATGAGAAAAAATAACTTCAAACTTTGAGTTGCAGACCCCATTCCCCAACCTCTCTGCGTCCTCACATGGGTCTTCAGATGACAACTGCTTACTCGGTTTCCATCATCTATATTCTCCAGTGATTTTTTCGTGGGCCTATATAACTGACATGAAAAAAGTTTAGTCAATTTAAAGAATCACTGTGGAATGAAATAATTTGATCTCTTTAAGGAATTTTTAAGCATTAATCCCTAGTTGAAGATGGCATGTGTTTAAGAAAAGGGTCCCCAGCATCATTTTATGATAATTTATAAAACTGATCAATAACATTTTAGAAATAATGGGATGTCTTAGGGGCAAGCACTGGTACTACTCATCCTCCACTTGAGATTTTCTACTACCACCAAAACCCACAACATAGGAAGAAAAGCTACTCCTAGCCTTTCAGTGGGTAAAGTTTACATCCCAGTGATCCCACTGCGAAGCTGAAGAACCATTGAGTTGAACCATCGTAAGCCAGAAACTGGATGTGTAAGAAACTAAAGCAACTAACTTCTGGGGCAATGATTTTCAACTGGTGTCCCGTGGCACACTGGTGCGCTGTGAGAGGGTCTTAGGTGTGCCAGGAAAGTTTTTAAAGATCATTAATCAAATTATTTTCAAAAGAAGTTAAAAGCACGGTAAGTATATTCTTTGATTTACTCATTTTTTTGGATCAATATAATTTAAGTGTACCGCAAAGTTTACCTATGCAGACTATGTGGAAGTTCAACTGTGCCATGAAATAAAAAAGGTTAGAAAACACTGTTCTAGAGGATCAAACCATAAAAAAGAGAAACAGAATAGAAATTCCTTTTCCTTGCTGACTTTTATCAGTGTCTTGAATCAAAAATTTTTCCAGAACCCAGGATCTCAGCCCGTCCTGGTGCTCTTCTCTCCAATCCCTTACCTGCTCGAGTTCTCTCTGACCAGCAGCTGGCCTGGGCTCCACCGTGCTCACCTCAGCAGGAAGCCTGTCCCTCTGCTGTCCTTGCTTCCAGTCCTGTCACCCCAAGTCTCACATTCTTCACAGAACATGCAGGCTTCTTTCCAGACTTCTGGAAAGCCCAGCAGGCCACCTGCTCCCCAGCAATCTTTACTCTCTAAAAATAAATAAACACAAAAGAAAAAAAGAGACATTTGCTGTGTCTTGAGTCCACCCTGTCTTACACCTCTATTTTTTGTACACACTCTCTTAGTGTTTTGATCAAAGTCCAGCCTTTTGTCATTTGACTTTCTCTGTAGATAAATAAATCTACAGATATAAATCTTTATATCTATATCTTAGATAGAAAATATAAAATAAAAAAATTAGCCTCTTTTTATAAAGAAATCAACTTGTATCTGGAGAACACAAACGCAGAGGGAGAGGAATGGGTGTACGGGCTGCACCTAAATGCCAGGGGATGTCTGTAAAGCCCAGACCAGCGGGGAAAACACGCTGCATTAAAAACTCTGTTTCTTGTTCGTTAAGTATATAGGCTTAATTTACTTCATGGTAGTATTTAATGTTCTAAATGAGAATAATCTTACTAGAGGTAGAGCTAGGAATATAATCACTTCCTTTTCCAAGCACAGCATTTTATGCCAGGAAAAAAAGGCTGACAAGAGTGAGACTTGAGTAAACTTTGATACCATCTTTTATAACCCCTCCAAACCGAATGAAGAAGAAAGAGGACGTCCTGGGAGAAAGAAAAACAAATAATTTGGAATTTGGGTTTTTCATCCCTCTAGACACAGTAGGCTGTGCCTTGAATGGGGAAAGACAATGTGTATGTTTTGGGAGTGAGGAGGTTCCAACAATAGGTAGGTGCTTTCTAGTTCAGATAAGAAAAATAATCTATATGGTAATGAGTCTCAGCCAGCACATCAGTAGCTGCAAATACAACTTTTCTTACGTTTACTCAGAAAGTAGGCATTTAGCCCTCTCCTCTGTTGACTAGCTGGGTGTAACTCTTAACCAAAATGACCAGGGATCCTGGCCCCAGAAAACTCAGATACCTATAATTTATCAATCTTTTCAATACAAATGGCCAGAGGTCAATCACAATCTTTTAATTTAAACGTAGTGTTGGTACCTAAAACATCCACAGCTATACATCAAGGTTGCAGGCTTCAACCATATTAAAGGACAAACTGACAAAAGACAAAGGCAACTTTTTTCAAGGCAATCTCTGTTCTAGGGAGCCCTTACTGTGTTGAGAGAAAACAGCTACACTTTTCAGGCGAAAGTCCAGTGTGATGGATCTTTTATTAGACAGATAAAAGACCTTATTTTTAATGGGTTAACTTTGAGCCAACCATGCAAACAAGCTCCTTATTTTAGATGGAAAATATAAAATAAAAATTAGTCTTTTTTTATAAAGAAGTCAACTGTAATTAAAGGGGAACTGTGAAGTAAATCCCTTTCAGCTAAATATTTTAAAGTTTTCAGCTGCTACATTGTATTTGCATCTTTGAGTTGGTATGAACAGAAAGAAGATAAAATATATAGAATATTCTTTTTTTCTTTTCTTTTTAGAGACAGAGTCTCACTTTGTCACCCTTCATAGAGTGCTGTGGCATCACAGCTCACAGCAACCTCCAGCTCTTGGGCTTAGGTGATTCTCTTGCCTCAGCCTCCTGAGTAGCTGGGACTACAGGTGCCCACCACAACACCCAGCTATTTTTTTCACCCTCAGTATGTGGGGCCGGCGGTCTACTCACTGAGGCACAGGCACCACCTATATAGAGAATATTCTTAATCAGATTTCATTTAAAACAGGGTGTGGAGAGGGGACAAAAGAATACATTTCCTAAAAAAAAAAAATAGGTTGTAGAAAACTCAAAAAACTTTAATTTTGAGTTTGCTGCATTCTAAACAACTAATCCCCTCTCTTACATGGGAAACCTTTCAGGGCTTCAATATCCAAAAAGTTAGATTGGAAACAAAAGAATTGACATAAGAATCTGAAATTTGATTTTAGAAAGTTTGCCAAATTTCACAAGGTCTAATCAGTTTGAAAGGATGGCCTTGCTAAAATAAGAGAAAAAATAAGTCATCTCACCGCTTCTCAGTAATAGTGCCGATCAGTCCCATGAGCCCTTCTCACAGGTACCTGTGGGAATTCAGTTTTCACAACATCTGAAAAGAGCTAGACAGAGGGAAATGAAAGTTCTTCTCTTACACATTTGTCAGACTTAAAGAATAAACTGCTTCTCAGGGTGTTGCTTTTACAGCCTTGAAGAGTCCCTGAGCCAATGGGGTACAGTTCTCAGTTCCCAAACTGAGCCCCGAACTGAGCCCCGAATCCTATCTCAGAGGCAAAAGCCTATCTCAGATAGCCCTGAACCCTATGTCAAGGGCAAAATCACATCCCCAGTGGCAAGCTTATCTCCCAGAGAAATGCAGCGGCTTCTGCTACCAGCGTGCTTCTGGAAAAAAAGAGAATGAGCTGTGGCTTTCTCACAGAGCTTCTGTAACTACCAGCTGACAGCAATCTCTTTTTTTTTTGCTTTTCTCTTTATCCTCATAAAAATGGCAAACCATTTGACTTAGGCACTGGCCTTTCTTTCCCTTCTCTCTGCCCATATGTGAAATAGCTCCTTATAGATAGACATGTGTATTTCCCCTTCTTTACTTTTATATCCCTCAGCTCTGTGTGAAAAATCTTTCTCCCCACCCTGTGAGCACCTAGTGAGTTTTCTGCTCTTACACAGTTGTTCAAAATAGTGTTGCCTGAGCAAGAGTGAGACTGCAACTCCTAAAAAAGAAAAGAAAAGTAAAGAAAAACCCAGCTGGGACCCTAGGCCAGCACCTGTCATCCCAGCCTTGTCTGTAGGCTGAGACAGTGGATGCCCACAGCCCGAGTCTGAGGTTGCAGTGAGCTATGATACCATTGCACCTGCTTAGGGCATAGGGTGGGACTCGGTCTCAACAACAACAAAAAAGAAAGAAAAGAAATAAAAATAAAAAAATAAGTAAGAAAAAAATAGTGTTGCTGGAATTTCCTGTACTAAGCCCTTGGTCTTGGGTTCAAAGAATGAAAGCACAGACCACACTGATAAGTGACAGGAAAGAGTTATTGACAGGCAGAAAGATCTATGAGCATGACTGATAAGCAAAAGAGGGAGAAGAGAACCCCTGGCAGTGAGGGGTGGGGGCTGTGGGGAGCCCATGTGGGAAATCCACCCCCACAGCCTTCAGTCTAGGGGTTTAAATGCTGCTTTTCCTATCCTGCAGTTAGGGGGTCTTGGGCAAGTATGTCACAACTGGCCAGAAGTCTGCCAGCAGAAAGCAATCCTGGAATAACCCTAAAATTAGCTCAGGAATGCCACCCTTGTGGTTTTTTCCTCAGGTAAGGAAGTAGGGTGTGTGCTCCAGACTCCAGGAGGAATTGCCCAGAACCCTCCAGGCTGCTTTGTTCAGGACCTTGCTGGAGCCCAGAGGGTGTGGCCTGGAAGGGGTAGCCAGTTTGTGCGTAGAGATGCGAGTCTGATTTCTGAGCTCACCTGGGTCTAGAGAAAGGGGGTCCCTGTCCATCCTTGAGTGGGGGAATACTGTATCAAAAAGGTCTACTTAAGACAGCATGGGGTGAACTCAATCTGTCTCTCTCTGTCCCTGCTTTGTTTTTATAATTTACTTAAAAATCCAATAAAAATATTTCTTTTCGATTATTAATACTACATGAAAATCTTGTTTAAAATACAAAAACAAATTTTACCTGTTAGCATTTTATTAATGCTGAAGTTAATTTTAGTAAAATTGATTAAGTTACTTTTAACCATTTTTCACCACATGAAAGATTTCTATAAATCTTTAATAATTTCTTACAATAATTTTTTTTATCTTGTTATCTCTTAATGTCTATTTAGGTTTATTTTTAAATTTAATACAACTTCTATAGGCCCCTAAGCTAGACAAAGTTACTTTTATTTAACAAAAACATATTTTCATGTCTTATTATAACTTTTTTTATTAAAATCATGTCCTACTTTTTTTAGTCCTCTGTCAGCATTACTGTTCAACGTAGTGCTGGAAGTTCTCGCCAATACAATTAGGCAAGACAAGGAAATAAAGGGCATCCAAATGGGAGCAGAAGAGGGAAGACTCTTCCTCTTTGCTGACACTATGATCTCATTCTTAGAGAACCCCAAAGACTCAAGCACAAGACTCCTGGAAGTCATCAAAGAATACAGTAATGTCTCAGGATATAAAATCAGTGTCCACAAGTCAGTAGCCTTTGTATACGGCAATAACAGTCAAGATGAGAGGCTAATTAAGGACACAACTCACTTTGCCATAGCTTCAAAGAAAATGAAATACCTAGGAATATTCCTAACAAAAGATGTGAAGGACCTCTATAAAGAAAATTATAAAACCCTAAGAAAGGAAATAGCAGTGGATATTAACAAATGAAAGAACATACCATGCTGATGGCTGGAAAGAACCAACATTGTTAAAAGGTTTATACTTCCCAAAACAATCTACCTATTCAATGCCATCCCTATTAAAAGACCAACATTGTCCTTTCAAGATTTGGAAAAAATGATTCTTCATTTTGTTTGGAACCAGAAAAAAATACCGAATAGCTAACAAAGCTGGGGGCATCAGCATACCAGATTTTAGGCTATACTACAAGGCCATAGTGGTCAAGACTGCATGGTATTGGCACAAAAGTAGAGACATAGACATTTGGAATTGCATAGAAAACCAGGAAATGAAACTAACATCTTACAACCACCTAATCTTTGATAAACCAAACAAGAACATACACTGGGAGAAAGGCTCCCTATTCAATAAATGGTGTTGGGAGATCTGGATATCCACATGTAAAAGACTGAAACTGGACCCACACCTTTCTCCACTCACAAAAATTGATTCAAGATGGATAAAGGACTTAAATTTAAGGCATGAAATGATAGAAATCCTCAAAGAAAGCATAGGAAAAACACTGGAAGATATTGATCTGGGGAAAGACTTTATGAAGAAGACTTCTGTGGCAATTTCAACAACAACAAAAATAAACAAATGGGACTTAATTAAACTGAAAAGCTTCTGTACAGCTAAGGAGACAAACCAAAGCAAATAGACAACCTACACAATGGGAAAGGATATTTTCATATTTTTGAATCAGACAAAATCTTGATAACTAGGATCTATAGAAAACTCAAATTAATCCATATGAAAAAACAGAGATGAATAGAAACTTCTCTAAAGAAGACAGACGAATGGCTAGCAAACATTTGAAAAAATGCTCATCATCCCTAATTATTAGAGAAATGCAAATCAAAACCACCCTGAGATACCATCTAACCCCAGTGAGAATGGCCCACATCACAAAATTTCAAAACTGCAGATGCCGGTGTGGATGTGGAGAGAAGGGAACACTTTTACACTGCTGGTGGGACTGCAAACTGATACAACCTTTTGGAAGGCAGTATGGAGAAACCTCAAAGAACTCAAGCCTGACCTCCCATTTGATTCTGCAATCCCATTACTGGGCATCTACCCAGAAGGCAAAAAATTCCTTTTATCATAAGGACACTTGCACCAGACTCTTTATCGCAGTTCAATTTATAATCACCAAAATGTGGGAACAACCTAATGCCCACGAACCCAGGAATGGATTAACAAGCTATATATATATATATATATATATATATAGACACTGTGGAATACTATTCAGCCATTAAAAAAGATAGAGACTTTACATCCTTTGTATTAACCTGGATGGAAATGGAACATGTTATTCCTAGTAAAGCATCACAAGAATGGAGAAGCATGAGTCTTATGTATTAAATTTTTATATGAGGACAATTAATGACCTAATACATGGTGAGGAGTGGGGGAAGGGGAGAGCAGAGAGAGAAGGAGAGAGGGAAGAAGGAAGGGGGTGGGACCTTGGTGTGTGACACACTTTTGGGGGGCAGGACTCAATTGTAAGAGGGAATTTATGTAACAAATGCAATCAGTGTAACCTAGTTTCTTGTATCCTCAATGAACCCACAACAATAAAATATAACAATAAAATAAAACAATGTCCTACTTTTCTTAGTTTGTATACAGAATTGTTTTTCTCATATATAGTAATTTTAATTACATATATTAGTCATGCTGTGTTATCCCTGAATAATGTTTATTTTTAATAAAAACCTAAGAAGTAAAGTTTCAGTAAAAAGCCTAGAAAGTAATTTAAATTATGTACCGGAGGTAGAGATTAGCAATGCCTGGGGTTGTTGCAGGACGATGAGGCCCGATGGAGAGAATGAGCATCCAAACACCGTGTTCAAAAGAGGACGGGCTTTATTCCAGCCAGGCACGGAAGAATTCAAAATGGCCATGCTCCCCAATGGGCTCGGTCTTCTCCTTTTTATCTCATCCAAAAGTTCCCATGGGTACCTTTCTCGCTGGTCAGTTTGAATCAATCTGGAGAAGCAGGCTCTGGCTTTTACAGAACCTCAGGCTTTTACAGAATTAAAAATATCCAGGTCCCAGCAAATTAAGTCTACAAATTCCTAAGAGCTATGTTACCATAGGGAGGAACTAGCAGGTGTATCCTTGGGTTCTGCTTGAGAAGACCTCTGTTCTCTTAGACCTTACTTTTTCTGGTTATCCTCTCTCATGGGTTCCAACCTCTCTCACATGACTAAGAGGCCCTGGGCCCATCATCCTGACACTTGTCTAGGCCTCAGAATCTAAAGACTCAACTCCAAAGACAAGGGCTCACAGACACAGAGTAAACCTGCCTGGACATGGACTGAGGCAGAAATATGCAAATTAAATCCAAAGACATTCCTATTTTATGCTAACAATTTTAAAACATCTTAATTTATCAAACAAAATAGTATGAACTTGAAAAGCATTTGGAATTATGTACTTAAATTACGAGCACTCAGTTATTTATAAGGCACCTGGGAACCATGTGCACGGTACATAAAGGTATATGTGTACATATGTACACATGAAAATACAGACAGGCATAAATAAAGTCTTTATGACTTTGACTTTAAAATTTCAGCCATGGGAAGAGTAAAACTCAGAAGTCTCAAAGTATAGTTGGGTTTAATAAGGAAAAGGTCAAAGTTTATCTGTAGCATACAGGCCAAAGCCCTTCTTGAGTTTTGGAGCAAATCCAGGTGGCAAATTTACATCTCAAAGCACAGAGAGAGACTCTAAGCTCTTTTAATAAGGAATTTGGATGTGTTCCAGGATGATTAAAAATGGGGACCAAGGTAACACAAAGTCATAGGAATTTATTACATAATATTATAAGGAAACAACTTTTATTTAGATAAGTAGCTTTTAATTTAGTCTCGCTTTCTAACTAGACCGCCAGGCTCCCATGGAGTGCAGTAAGGCACAGGACAGGTGTCTGCATATGTGGACAGGAGGCACGTAGACCGCAGGGTAAGACCCTCAGAGAGCAAGAACTCCACCTGGACAGTGAATCCCGGTTCCCCAGAGCAGGGCAACACCCTGGCTGGGACACGCAGCACTTCCACAGTGCACTTAGCCGCAGCGGCATTTCTCTGAGTGTGGAAACTGGTAATTTCTTCTTAATCAAAGAAACAAGTGGTCCACTGGGGGTAGTAACCAGTCACTGTAAACAAGTACTATCAGCCCCCTCCAAACCGTATCTCCCACCAGTGACCTACCAGCCATCACACGAACACACAAGTCAAGTGCTGTCCTGTGGAACAAAGGAATGTCTGGTGGCCTCAAAGCCAAAGAGACCAGGCAGTGACATGCGGAAGGGAGCTGAGCTTTAAAGCTGAGAGGACCTCTGTGCACAAGTCTTCAGACTCCACAGCAGAGACAGCTGAGTGGTGTTTTCTGGGCGCCGTAGGGGTCTGAATCATTAGATGGGCCCCCTGGATGCTTTCAAGGGGTACAGAGAATGGCAAAGAGGAAGGAGGAGAAGGGAGATGTGAAGGTGAATAGGAAGGCACTTCGTGAGGACGGAAGAGAGCAGGGTGACTGAGCACGTGTACAGGAGGGCTTCAGTCGACAGAAAGAAACTCCCCCACTCAAGATCCCAGTGGAAGAGGAGGGAGGCCTGCAAACTGTGCATGTGTGCAGATTGAATATCAGCATTTACATTTCTTTTTCTAATTACTATGGGTATATAATGTTCGTATATAATTATATGGTACGTGTGCTGTTTTGATACCTGCTTAGAGTGTACATGCATCACAGCTGGGCAAGTGGGGCATCCCTCACCTCACCTCAAGGCTTTACTACTTCTTTGCATTAGCAGTGTTTCAATCCCACTCTTCTAGTCATTTTGAAGTATACCCTATCATATTGTTGTTTATGCACCATCAAATGTGGCTCATTCTACCCATCTAGGTATATACTTGTACCCACGAGTATACCCCACTGTATCCCCCTTTTCCCTGCTTCCTCCCAGCCTCTGATAACCATCGCTCTACTCTCTGTCTCCATGAGATGAGGCGTTTTAATAATTAGCTCGTCGTGTGAGTGAGAACGTGCAGGATTTGTCTCTCTGTGCTCAGCTTATTTCACATAACATGGTAACCCCAGTTCCATACATGTGAAACTTGACAGGATTTTACTCTTTATAGCTGAGTAAAACTCAGTACCTGCTGTGTCCACCTCCACAATCTCTTCATCCACTCGTCCACCGACCACCATTCACATTGACTCCGCAGCTTAGCTCTTGTGAATGGTGCTGCAGTGAACGCCAGAGCTCAGACGTCTCTTTGATCTACTCATTTCCTTTCCTTCGGATATACATCCAGCCATGATGGGTCACATGTGTGTTAGTTCTATTTCTAGTTTTCTCAGTGGCCTCCATGGTGGCTGTACCCAGTACATGCCCTCAAGCAGGGTACCAGTTGTTGCTTTCTCCACGTCCTCACCAGATGGATACCAACTTTTAATTAAACAGACTTCTAGCCATAGAGCTCCTTTAAAAAGCCCTTCCAAATCTCTTATCCTATTTTAGCCAGTACAAGCAGCTGATATCCCTGGCTTTTGAATTATTTTTTCACCGAAAGGATCCCCCCAAGCAGAATGAATAAACCTTGACCAAGATTAAGACTTCATCATGGATGTGAGAGGCATCGCCAAGAAGGAGGCATCTTCACATGGTCCTTATAAAATATAGACAACCAAAGGATGTGAAAGATCTCTATAAAGAGAACTATGAAACTCTAAGGAAAGAAATAGCTGAAAATGTTAACAAATGGAAAAACATACCATGCTCATGG
>NW_003852572.1:1226098-1234152 GCF_000181295.1 Otolemur garnettii | reverse complement strand
AAAAAAATTGGTTGCCAAACAGGGCATTACCCATACCTTTCTGACCATACAGGGTCTCAGCTTCTCAGCTGACCATCTACAAACACTCAAAAGCCCAAAAGTCCTGCAGGATCCCACAGATGGGAGAAGACAACAGGTCAAAAGTTGCCCCTGGAAGGGAAAAGGATCAATAAATGGGCACCCTCCGAAAAAGTCAGAAGTCACACAAACATCAAGCCAAAAAGCAATAGTTCTCTGACTGGGAAAGGAACTCAGGGGGTCACAGTAAACACAGAATTTTAACCTCAGACTATGAAGCGAAGCAGCCTTCACTCTGAGCTGCATTGGGCGCCTGAGGCAGACACTTTAAGCATAGAATAGTTTTTAATTTGGGGGGCTTTTTTCTCTTTAATTTAGTCAAGAGAATTTCTAAAGCTAGCCATGACAACATTATGTCTCTTTCTCTGAATTTGATTTTCCATTAATACAATGAATCAATTATGTAGAATAAGAACTCTTCCTTCCCTAATTTTTTTAATGTAGAGGTCTTTCCAACTTAAAAAAAAAATCTATTTGGCCACTATTAGATTTCATGTACAATGGTGTATTTATTCCAAGAGCTACTCAATGCAACAGCATCTTCATGGAAAGGCCAGAATGTAATTTCCCAGGTTTAAAGTAAGTTTTTACCATTTGAGAAAGAGATATTTCCCTAAGAGGGCTTAGAAGAAGCAATCTCAAGGATTCTCCCCTCCTAAAAAAAAAAATACAAATTACTCCCAGGCATAGGCTAAGATAGCAAAAGACTCTTACTGCCATAAGCTAAAAGTACTGAGGATTGCCATGACATAAGATCCCAGTGAATGGGAGTTAGCAAGACAAACTCTCCTAAAGCTTGGCATGTGCAGAGAAAGAGTGTTCTGCTTACAAGCTCATGCATCTCAGGTTCCAAACCGGACACTTGATGTGACCTGAAAATTATGTTCCCCAGATGGCAGAGAGCAAGATGGAGTGTTTCCACTTGGTCACGAATGGAGCTCTCCTCTGCATAAAACGAGACGAGAGGGAAGTTCCTCCCTTTCTTTAGGTGGATCACAGAAAATCCAAGGCAGGAAAAAAAGGACTATTTCTGAACAGAAAGGAACAAAAGACACGATATTCACACATAAACTACCAAAAAGTACACCAGAGTTGCTACACCCAAGCCTAGTTACACAGATCCTTTCCTCACACTTATCAAAATTCTGCAAAGGAAAAGATACAAGCAACGCTGTTTACCAGCCACTCACCACCCACCCAGATCCTACAGAGAGACGGGTGGGGAGCACCCCGGGTAAGGCTCACCTTGCCCAGCTGGTGGGGTCCTGAGTTTTCTTCGCTGGGTTTTCCAGATGCAGAATTTCCGCATCCGGCTCACAATGCAAAACTGTAGGAGGCTGAGGAAAACTTGCCCTTTGCCCTCCGAAGTTCAGTTGAAAACGAACTGACAAAAGGCAGATACATCCGAAAAAAGGCTCATAATTTTGTTAGCAAATACATGGGGGAGATCACAGCATGATTACCCAGTATCCTGGGGGACTCAGGGAAAGTTTATGTACCCTGCTTTTCGGGGGAAAGGGAATTGGGGAAGTGTGGATGGTTCTAAGGGGATAGTAAATGATTTGGGGGAATTTAATGAGCTTGAAGAACATATAGTGACCTGGGACAAAGCATGTGGGGTCTGTAGAGCGAACAAGGATTTGACGGAAGTCTGTCCCGGTCTGCGCGCAGATTCCAGTTTTCTTTTTGAAAATCCGAGGAAAAGGCATTTTTTTTTTTTTTTTTTTTGGCACATCCAGACTTTAAGCAGACAAGGGGATGTCGGAAAACAACTCTATCCTGTGATCTGGGAGAGACAAAGGTTTGGGAGACCGGCGGATAGGGTGGCACTTACAGACACCTTCGGGGTTGCTTCAGGGAACCCCCTAGTTCAGCAGGCAAAAGTGCCACAATTGGGGCGTTGGTTTCTAAGCCCCATCACCTTTCACTGAAAACTAGACAGGTCTTTATTGCTGTAAAAGTGATCTAGTTCTCACAGTGAAGACTTGCTAAACTTTAAGAGTCTTCAAGAAAGGCTGTTTTAGTAGAGGGATGGTTCTGAGTTACAGTGAAATTGCTGAGATTTCCCATAAAAGCACTCAGCTTATTTTATTTACAGCTATAAAAAGCATTAATATCTTTCTTGGGTTCTACTATAGTTACCCCAACATACTTTCACTGTCTGAAGAATTTTATGAAAGCAAGTTTAAATAATTAAAATAAAAGGGTTTTAACAGTTTCTAACCCCAGGCATAAAACAAGGTGAAGTTTGATTGTATTCTGAGTCAACGAGGAGCTAAATTGCTTTCCACAAAGAGGCCCAAGGTTGCCTTCCTGGCGGTGGGAACCTCTCGGCTCAGAGCTGAGAGGTGGGAGGCTCCTTTAATACTCCAGCCAAGTTCTGCTGGGGAAAGAAGCGCTGGAAGCTTTGGAGTAAGAAGCCGGCAGACGACTGGGACTCTGCAGAACGTCCTGGCGCACCCCAGGCGTGGTCAGCTCCCCCCGGAGGCCAGACGGCCCCCTATGGGTTGGCGGCTCCCAGTGTGGAGAACGAGCGCTGGGTCCGGGCAGTGAGGAGCCAGCACAGACACATCCATTCACTGTCAAATGAACGCACACAAATTACAGGGCAAAGTCGACTGCGAGCAGCAGACGGGTTGCTCTCCCTGCGTGGACCCAGCCCTGAGTCTGAACCCTCGGCGTCCCATAGAGGCCAGCTCGGCTCACTCCTCTGTCCAGCCTTTTCCTGGGCAGGGTTGGCAGCTGACTGCTGCCCCGGGGGTAACGGACAGGGCGGGTTACACCCCAAACTTCTCAACACGCTCGGGTCCTCCAGGGAACTTTCCCGAAGAACCCACGGGGGTGGAAATTTGCCAGGTTAACTCAGGGGTCCTCTAACTTTTTAAACAGGGGGCCAGTTCACTGTCCCTCAGACCGTTGGAGGGCTGGACTGCGGGCCCCGGGACGAGTCGGCTGCTAAGCAGGACAGGCAGCTGCCGCAAAAACACCCGGCGGGCCGGATAAATGTCCTAGGCAGGCCGCATGTGGCCCTCGGGCCGTAATTTGAGGACGCCTTAATTAGAGGATACTACAGGGCGGCATTAGATCAACAGGGCTGCTCTACAGCCCTCTGATGGCTCCTACTGGGCCCCCTGCCGCCACCACCCCCAGGCTCCTCCGGTCCTGTGCAGGAGAAGCGGGCAGGGCTGTTATCTGTCCCCAACCCCGCCTGTAGGGGAGAAGCCAGGCTGAGGCTGCACCTCTCCCCTCTCCAACCTGGTAGCTGGGCTGGGGGTGGGACAGGCATCGTGGCAAGGCCCTCCTGTCACTGGTGGGGATCCAGACTGGGCAGCAGCCTCCAAGCTGCAGGTGCGGCCGGCCGGGTGTGGGCAGGACCCAACAGTAGGAAAATTCCCCCAGTGGCAGTTTTCTTCAGGTATCGCTAAGTCTTTAGCAAGGTCACTTAATGCTGTAGCTTGTCTTTTGTTTTGCTAAAAGAATTTAAGGGCTTGTGCCCAACACTGGGTCAAAGTAGCAGAGCGAGATGAATAACCCTTCGCCGGAGTTCAGGCGTCAGCATAACGCGTGTCACTTGCAGGAGCCCAGGGCAGCCGTCCGGGGTCAGGAGCTGCGCGCGGTAAAGAGAGCCTTGCAGAAAACTCCCGCAACTCAGGACTTTGGCCCCTAAGTGTCTACAACTTGGATATGAAAAGAGCGGGGGACAGAGTCAACGACCATGGAATCTGGGATCCTCGAGTTACAGCTGTCTGCAGATGTAACCAAAACAATGCAGTCGGTCATTTAAAAACCAGGGTTGCTTATAGTCACTACAATGAACTACTTATGCTACATAAATAAAACGCATGTGTGTTCACTGTGTATTGGAGTTAATCTGGACTTAAGGTACCTAGATCCATAACAGGGGACAAGAGTAAGATATTTCTCAGGAAACATGTAGGACAGAAGAGTTTTGTGAAAATGAGGTGCATAAAAGGAAATTATCCATAAATATGGTATCTTCAGAAATTAATAGGCAGCAAGAAGAGGGCTGGGATTAGAATGAGCTCACGTACCTGGAGAAATACGGGGAAGACAAAAGGATTTCAAAGTAAGCAGGTAAGAAGGGATAGCGCAGCAGGCCTGGGTTGCCCACACCCTGCACGTTCCCACGAATGGCCCATCCTGCGGTCTGGCCCTCCGGGGGTTCATGAGCTACAACCTGATCCTTTGGCATAGTCGGCCTGAGGAGGAGATTTCTGTATGCGGAAGGGCTTGGGCCATGCTGTGTCGGTTTAACCAGATACATTTATGTATCCTAACAATGTGATTTATGGTAAACATTCGCTTGGGAGAGGGGGAGAGGAGTTAGAGTCTGAGAGGCTGAGGTCAGTCTTGTGGGTTCTGCCTGTTGGGTGACTGACCTTTCAAAAAAAAAAAAAACCCTGGAAATCGAGTTTCTGGAGATAGATAAATAAAATAGCTGCTTCCCTTATGTAATTGATATTCAATCTAATTTCATTTTAACATAACTAATAACTGAAAAATTATTTATAAAATCTGTGTATCTCAAGATAATTCCCATAAGTAGAAAAAAAAGTAAATTTTGTTGTAGAAAGGAGAGATTTTGTCTCAAAATAAAATTATTAAATAAGAAACAATTCATACACAATTCAGGTAAGACCCTTTTTGCTAGAATACCTGAAAGTGACCACATGTTAGAGACTATCTAACATGTGCTCATATTTTTTAAAAGTTTTTTTCTGTGCAATTCTGACTCCAACTGCTTTACCTACAGCACACTGCTACTTCTTATAAGGATAATACTACCGGCGGGAAGGGGAGGAATGTCAGGCGGCAGATGAGGCGGCCAGCAGTCAGACAGAGAAGAATAGGAACAGAAACCAGCAGGTCAGGTGTCTGTATCACCCTGTCTTCGGGTCCTTACAAGCGTTTCACATTAGTTTTATGTTGCATCCTTAAGCTACAAACAACTTTTTTAAAAATTAAAGTTCTGTGTAAAGTTAATAAGATATTTAAACATTCTCACTCAGAAGAAGAAGGCCTTAGAGAAACCAAAGTAGAAATAGATCATCTTTTAAAATCTAAAAAAAAAAAAAAAAGAAAAGAAAAATTCCCAGGGTAACTCTCTAAGGAAATTTTTTCATAGGAAAGTGATGCTTTTTATTCCAAGTTTCTGCTTCATAAAATTCAGGATGATGGTCAAAGCAAATTAAAAAATTGCGAACAATTTAAATGATTTTTTTAAAGAAAATATGTTCTCATTTTTTTCTTTAAGATAATAAGCAATCAAACATTGGAGTTAGTAGAAAGATATGTTCCATTAATTAGAAGATCTAAGAAAGGCCACAGATGCTAAGGATGGAAGTTTAAACTGGAAGATCTCATTGCTTAAAATACACGTTTCGGTTGAAGACTTCCTTACAGAAACAGATATCAAAGAATCCCAAATGTAAGAATCTTGAAAAGGAGCTTACTTGCTGAGGCCTTTCAGCTTTCCAAAGAAACAGAGAAGTTAGGAACACACTATAACGTGTGTACGTTCAGAGTGATTTAGAACTTTCACTGTAATTTCAAAGGAGCAGCTAAACACATGGCTTCTGAACTTGTTCAGCCCCTTTTTTGTTTTCTGTGTCCTCAGAGTGCCAGATGCTTGGCATGAAGACTGTCATTTTGCACAGGCATGCTCCCTGACACAGAGCATCTTGTGGTTCCACTTCTCTGATCAACTTTGACAAAACAATTATATGCATCCAGTATTTTTTTTTTTTTGAGACAGATTCTCACTCTGTTGCCCATGCTCAAGTGCTGTGGCATTAGCCTCACTCAAAGCAACCTCAAACTCAAGTAATCAAGGGCTCAAGTGATCCTCCTGCCTCAGCCTCCCGAGTAGCTGGGACAACAGTCACCTGCCAATAGCCTCACTTTTGCTCAGTCTGGTCTCAAACTCCTGAGCTCAAGCAGTCCTCCCACCAGAGCTTCCCAAGAATGCTAGGATTACAGGCATGAGCCACTGCGCTGGCCTAAGTATTCAGTATTTTTAATTGATGAGGCTGGGCAGGATTCTATTAACACAGTCCAAGAATACAAGTGAGACAGAAAGGAAGCTGAGGCTACCAGCAATATAGGTGAAGGAATTACTTAATTAGAGTCATAATCCCAAACAGTAAAGAATTAATCAGGAGTGACTCAGGTCTACAAAGAAAGAGAAGAGGAATACTAAAGAGTTTCTAAGATAACGTCTTGGAGGGTAGATTCTTAATTAAAAGTGCTAATTTAGGGCAGCGCTTGTGGCTCAAAGGAGTAGGGCGCTGGCCCCATGTGCCGGAGCTGGTGGGTTCAAATCCAGCCCAGGCCAAAAACTGCAAAAAAAAAAAAAAAAAAAAAAGTGCTATTTTAGCATCCAATAAATGTTTCCTTTTACCTATAACTAATATTAAGATTATATTAATAGAATCAAATATGTAGTACACTTTCTAATGTTGAATTTACTTAACCTCTAGATCACTTCTTGGTTATAAAATATTTATTTTAATATCATACTGAGTATGATATCATATCTAGTTTAGAATTGTTATGACTTTACTCTTGGTGATAATAATCTATGAATTTTTACTATGTCAAAATTTATTATTAAAGTTATATCACATAATATAAAGTTATATTTATCTTCCTAGAAAATAAACACAACAACAAAGGATTTTTATTACTTTATTTGTTTGATCTTTTACACCCTAGGGAGAACCATAAGCTCAATATTAAAAAGTTAGAATAAAAAGGATTACAGACATCCCACAGGATAATATAAAATTGTTTTAAACCATTCAATAATTATTTGTTCCCCTTTACTCCAAGAAAAATTTTCTTATTGAAATAATTATATGTTTATGACCTTAGAGGTAAAATTATACGTCACATAATTAAGCATATGATCATTCCAGCCACGTGAAGAGATTTGCATATATCTCCTATGTAGTGTTAATTATAAATATTCAAACCCTTACCTTAGTCACTAACTGGGTTTGTACATTTAAAAAAAATCTTTAAGAAATAGTTTAGCATTGTTGAACTTTATAAATGTACTATTTCTAAAAAAAACTTACTAGTTTTAACAATTTTTATTAACTTCATTATCTGGTACAGAATGAATTAAGAATGTGCTATGATTTGAATGCTTGTCCCTTCCAAAACTCAAACTGAAATTTAATTCTCACTGTAATAGTTTTTACAGGTAGGAACATTAAAAGTGATTAGGCCTCGGGTACTATTCTCCTGGTGATATTAATGTCATTATAAAAGAGCGAGTCAAGCCCCTTTCACTGTCTCACTACCTTGCCTTTTGCCTCGTGCTGACACTGCAAAAAAGCCCTCACCAGACTCCTGGGCTTAGACAATTCTCTTGCCTCAGCCTCCAGAGTAGCTGGGACTACAGGCGCCCACTGGGCTATTTTTTGTTGCAGTTCGGCTGGGGCCGCGTTTGAACCCGCCACCCTCAGTATATGGGGCTGGCACCCTACTCACTGAGCCACAGGCACTGCCCAATCTTTTTTTTAAAAAAAACAGAGTTTCACTATGTCACCCTCAATAGAGTACTATAGTATCACAGCTCACAGCAACCTCAAACTCTTAAGTTTAAGTGATTCTCTTGCCTCAGCCTCCCAAGTAACTGGGACTACAGGCACCTGCCACAACGCCCAGCTATTTTTTTGTTGTTGTTGTTGTAGTTGTCCTTGTTGTTTAGCTGGCCCAGGCCAAGTTTGAACCCACCACTCTCCGTGCATGTGGCCAGCACCCTAACCACTGAGCTATGGGTATGGAGCCAAAAAACTTGATCTTACTAACAGTCAAGATTAGAAGAACAGGCTCGGCGCCTGTGGCTCAACCCGCTAAGGCGCCAGCCACATACACCTAAGGTGGCGGGTTCGAATCCCCAGCCCGGGCCCGCCAAACAACAATGATGGCTGCAACCAAAAAATAGC
>NW_003852572.1:1212660-1225976 GCF_000181295.1 Otolemur garnettii | reverse complement strand
AAAAAAAAAAAAAAAAAAAAAGATTAGAAGAACAAACCAAACTAACTTCATTTCTTTAAATGCCACATTTATTAACATAAGACAATGAAGGACACTTACCAGACATACAAGGAGATAAAATGAATAAGATGAGGATAAACCCAAATCCTCAGACATAAAGGCCAGAAGCAAACAGTTAAGGTAGGAAAATCTCATAAATTATTTTTCTTATAATGATTTATTGGAGAAACTACTAGGGATCATTCTGGTCAATTAAGTAGTCATTGAATAAATCACTGCAAAAAAAATGACAGTGGGCACTGAATATCTTTAACAGTTCAGTTTATACTAGCAGACGTGTTCTCGGAACACAGATATGTGAGGATTCCAGAAACAAAGCAGAATGGAAATTCTGTGTGCAATGTTCATAGTGAGATGAGACCACAGGTAAGAACAGGAAGAGCAAGAAGAAAAATAGAAAGTTAGGGTGCTTACGGTCACAACCGTAAGAGCTGGAAGTCGAAATTAGTATAGAAAGCTGAAAAATTATGAAATAGCACTCTTGGCATTTCTGTCAGCTCTCCTGGATCTAATTTCAATACAGTAGTTTTACCAATTTTAAGACTGTAATTTGATGGATAGCCATGTAACTACCACCAGAATCAACAGAAGTAAATGGAATTAAGCACAGAAATATCAACGCAAAAACACTATTTAAAAACTGTTTTGTCCCTTCATTGGATGGACATGGGAAAAGGTTTTAAAAAAACTATTTTGCATGCTTCAATGTGCATGCATTTGCAAAGATAGATGCATGCAGAATTTTCTAGGAAAATGTAATTTAGCAAAACTAGATGAGAGGAGAGACAAGTTGCAGTGGAAGAAATGGAGAGAGCTATGAAGAGATAATTTTCCCTATGTCCAGATGATTTCATGAAGAAATTTTTTTTTTTTTGAGACAGAGTCTCAAGCTGTTCCCCTGGGTAGATTGCCATGGCACATAATAGCTCACAGAAACCTCCAACTCTTGGGCTCAAGCGGTCCTCTTGCCTCGGGTTTTTATATTTTATATTAGAGACAGGGTCTCGCTCTGGCTCAGGCTGGTCTTGAACCTGTAAGCTCAAGCAATCCACCCACCTCAGCCTCCCAGAGTGCTGGGATTGCCTGAGCATAAAGAAATTCTAAAAATTTTTATAAAGCAAATAATTATAAAGAAACACTAAAAAAGTTATATTTTAGAATTATCATAATACTTATATCAAAATTAAGCAAAGATTGATCAAAACTTAAAAATACAAACAAATCAAATGTGTATAATTTAGACTATACAGTGTACAAATCCTCTACATTGAAAATATTTTTTAAAATCCTAAGGAACACAAATTTTTGAGAAAAAGAAATTCCATGTCCCTGAAAAGAAAATTATAGCACCATAAAAATGTCAATCTTCCCTAAATTAATTCATAAATTTATAGCAAACCCTAAAATTAATGTACATTTTGTTTTCAAAAATAATACATTCTAAATGCTATGTAGACAAAATAAATAATAAATATTTTTAAAAGAAAATCAATGATAGACTACTCACATTATTAGATGTTTGGACACACTAGAAATTTTCAGTAATTAAAGTACTGAAGGGAAAGAAAAACCAGAACTTGCGTCTGCTGCTGCAACAAAATAAGTGAGTCTCCCTGACTTAAGAGAAAAACCTTTCTTCCATGTAAAAATACTCTATTATGATAAGTGTTTTGAATTGAATTTGTTTATTAGGTGAGGGAAAATTGAATCAATGCTAAATTTATTGTTGAGTCTTTTATCTCCTAATGTTATAAGTTACTTATTTGGAACTTTTTTCATTTTTTAATAAATTTTAGTATTTTCCTAATAGAGACCTGGAACACATCGTCTAATGCTTACTCTTAGCCAGTTCATAAGCCTTCTCCTGTGCGTTAGATATTTCCCCCTCACATTTTTCATGGCTTATTGGAGAGATAAAAAAACTATTTGTACATAGCATCTCATATCTGATCAATCTAACGAAAAATAGACACTTTCTAATGTTGTTTTAATCCTGATAATTTAAAGTCTGAACTGGCTAAAAACCACCACAGCACCACCTCTACCTATACAAGAAAGACTTTGATGTGCATCATTAAATATTTTTCTATTCTATTGCCCTAAAGTGCTCCCTGAAGCAACAAGACATCCTCACAGTGATTTTGGGACAGATGGAAAAGATACCCTGAAATCTTCTCTGTCTGAACTTTACATCCTGAATCCTCATGACATCAAAGAGCTCTGTGGCACTTATACAGGGAGTATTTGCTGCTATCCGGGTCTGTACTTAAAAATGGACATGAAACTTTAAAATCAGTTACAGTCTTTCATTGAAGACTGCATCTCTTGGAGAACCCTTTCCACTTAAGAAAGTGCAAAGCTGTGGAAAACCAGCCCTTCTGTACTTACAGTTGTCAGTTCAACTGTCAGTGCCGACAGAGAAAAGTTGTCCAGGAGACAGTGAACTGCATGTGCTTGCAAAGTCCAATATCATCTTTCCACTGGCACAGCAGCTGGACAGAACCTCCTGAGAGGCGTTATGGAAACATAGACATGAGAAGCACAGCCAAGATCAAAGCCTCTTTGGGTCTGTGATTAGAAAAAGATTTTCTTATTCGTGGAACATATTAGCTTGAAGAGAAATTTCAGAATAAGTTGTCTTCACAAATTTGAAGAACTATTCAAGCTTGCACCCAAATAATATATCATCTTATAAGAAAAGGTTTCCTTGGATCCTGTTTCAGAACACTGAATGTATGTGTGTCTATAAATATTCAACATCCAAAAGCAAAAAGGAAAATGTAAAATTTGTTTCATGATGTGTTAAGTTTCAGTGTTCATATTAGATAAACATTTTAATTCATACCCTCAAGTGAGTAAACACAACTCTATCACTGCTCTTTATTTTCCAAGAAGCAAAGCAGATTGAGGGGAGGGGGTATGAGGGAGGAGGAAGGTGGGGTTGGGGTGCTCCCTCTGATGGGCACAATGTAGGGGGTATGGCACCCCCTTTAGATGTGGGACACAACTACAAGAGGGCCTCTACCTAACAAATTCAAATATTGTGTCCTGGTTCTTTGCACCCTCACACTAACGTAAACTTAAAAAAAAAAAAAGCAAAGGGGAGGGGAGGCCAAGTTTCCCAACACATTGCTACTGTAATTCAATGCAACTTGAAGAATAATACATAGACAACATTGCTTAAAATGTGTACATATGTTTTAGCACCAACTGTATTTTTTTTTCCTTTTTTCTTGCAGTATTTGGCTGGGGCTGGGTTTGAACCCACCACCTTCGGCATATGGGGCCGGTGCCCTACTCCTTTGAGCCACAGGCACTGCCCCTGACTGTATTTTTATTTGAGGCAAGCAAATGGCAGACTACGGTAGTGCAGAGACTTTTCTGTGAAGCATACCCAGAAATACTAGATGCGAGACCCAACAGAATAAAAGAATAACAAATACATATTCAAAGATAAAAATCAAAAGTTAAAATTATTTTCAGATGTGTTTAAACGGTTTCTCCTAAAAATCAAAATGATTTGTGGAAATGTAAAGTCAAAATATGAACTGAATGAAAGTTTAAATAAAGCCTAAATTATTTATTTTTTAGAACTTTTTTCAAACCATTTAAAATTTTAATTAACCTAAAAAGTTAACATTTTGTACTTTCCATTTAAGTTTATAATATTTTATTTCACACAAAAATAAGCTGTTCACAAGCAACTGTTCAATGTCCACTTGGCTCTCACATATACATCAAAAGCTAAAGAAAAGAGAAACACATACGCAGTATGTGTACACACACTCTTTCACTTTCCAGACATACAATTTTTTTAATATTGACATTTGTCTTATGTGGTCAGGTGTAATTCTTGTGCAAACTGAGCAAATTCAAGAACCATTTCCAGACTCCTATTGAAACATGAAGAAAAGCAGGAACACTTTGCTTTGCTCCACTGGAAATGCATCCTATTGGAAGAATCACTTTATTGCTCTAGATTAAACAATATATGGGAATCTCTATAAGGCCTGAGGCTCGGGACTGAGTTCACATTTGCACAGGACAAACGGTAGCAATGGGAAGATGTCGGGAGCCAAATGACGCCAGATGGCCGCCCATCCCCACCGTCTGGAGTATGCTAACTTTTATCAGGTAAGGAGCTGCTTTTCCCTTATCAGACAAGGAGCTGTTCTTCCCAGAGAAGCCATAAAATGTTTCAGACACATCGTTTACATTCCCAGCAGGAGATTGATGCAAGCTCTACCTCCCGCATTCCTTTGCCCCACCCCTTGTCTTCTCTGAGTGCTTTAAAACTGACCTGTTACCTCCATTAAATCGGGCCTTGACAAGAAATCTGCTTGGCCTCTTTCTCTTTCTCGCCCATTCTCTTTACAGGCTGGGTTCCCCTCGCCCCATGAATAACCGTGTCCCGCAGGACAGGACAGGAAGAACAAATAAAAATGTATTCTTTTTTTGCAGTTTTTGGCCGGGCCGGTTTGAACCCACCACCTCCGCTATATGGGACCGGTGCCACAGGCACTGCCCAGAAATATATTCTTACAAGATGTTTCAATAATGCCTCCTTCCATCTCAGTACTCCAGTGAAAAACACAGGCGGACTGATATAAAGATGAATCACACAGACATAAAACATTATAAACACTTATAATGGGCTATTGTTAATAACATAGAAGTTTGGGTTGGACTACAAACATAAGTGAAATGAAATGAACTGGAAAAGATCCTCACATGTGAAATTTACTGTGGAAATGATAATTCAACTTCCTCAAGAACATAAACTTGGAGTTGAACTGACTCCTGTTCACCACAGCAGCCACAAGGAAGAACAGGGAACATTCAGTAATTCAAGATTTTAGAGAGTGATATAAAAGGTATTATAACAAAACTCCTGCAATGAGCGTACAGAAGTCATAAGGGAAAATATAATAATGTGAAAATATAATAATGTGAAAATATAATAATGTAGACAGTTTATCAGTGTTAATGACAGAATAATTTGTTACAAGAAAATAAAAACATTCATAATCTGCTGTTTTTAATTAAATTAAATATGTTTCTTAATTAGATGATAACCACTGCTCACATAAACATACTTTACCACTAACAGAAAATATATGAGGGAAAAATCAAGAAAATAAAGTATTTTATATAGCAGAGCTTTGTAACAAACATTAAAAAGAAAGACCGGAAGATATGAATGATATTCCTTTTTTTTCTTTTTTTTTTCATTTTGTTAGTAATGCAATTAATCTTCATTTAAATTGCAAATAGGCATATAGTTTTGATCTAAGTGGATTCTCTAAACGCATAATAATTCTGATGAGCTTTATCTCTAAAGTTTGTTACCTACCAAAGTTCACTGTCAAGGATGCTAGCCCTCCTCTCAGAAGATAGCTAAAGTTGAATTGCATAAAACTTACGTTATTTTATGGCTTTCCCAACGTGACAGGTTCCAGATCACCTGCAACAGCAGCAGCCACTGGCAGACGGCTCTCACTGTTGGCGTCACACGCCTCCTGCATGTGGTGACTTGAGAGCAGTTTCTATCAGCTGCATAAATCACAGCCATCTGTAGTAAACTGGAAGTGAAGAAAATATACCACCTGACTGCACTACAAAAACAACTGTACATCTTTAGAAAAACTATCAAATTCTGCACCAATATAACCAAATAAAGCATGCATAAATCCATCCATCTGGGTTTCCTGGGGTGCAGGTAAAAAGATAGAGCTCTGAATCATTTATAAGCAACTTTATTTCATTTTAAAGGGTTCTTTTAAAAATCAGCTGACTCTTTTGTGCACTGTCCAAAAACAGATATAATAAATGTGAAGACAAGCTTGAAAGTCTTTCACAGAAAGTTCAAGTCTCACTGACATGCTTTCATATTTGCTGATGAAATAATTAGAGCCAAAAAAAAGACAATTCAAACTTAAGTTCATTTTAAAGGAATATTATTTTAAAACAGGAAAAAGACCTATTAGAAAATCATGAAGCCCTTTATATTTTAACAGAAGATAAGGTCAGTTTTTCTTAATAGTTTTACTTCATCTAATAACTTGAAAAATGGTCATTTTTGTGTTCCCAAGTGTTCAAGAACAGATGCAGTGATTGGAATTAGAACATTTTTCTCCACAGAGAAGGTTTCCTGGAACACCTGTGCCACAAGATACTCTGGACAAAACAATCTGGGGTCGTGTGTGTTGGCAAGTTCCAAATTGAGAAGCAAAGAATATTCTATGGCCGATGCTCCAGACTGGGGTTTCAGTTCCGCCACTTTCTAGTTGCTGTAACTTTTATAATTTAAATATCAGTATGTCTCAGTCTCCTCATCTATAAAATAAAGATAATAATGCATTTCTTAGACGAGGAATGTTGGGACTGAATTAATTAATATCTGAACAACAGACACCTGGACCAATGCCCGATACATGAAAATGTGATTCTGTCGGGGCACCACCGCAGTCACTAAAGAACTGAAGAGAACAAGGGCTGAGAGAGTTTTAGCAAAGGAAGAAGTTTATTCTTCCAGGCTGGACAGCAAACCAGGCCGCGCCCCCGTGACTGCAGGCACAGTGGAGAGTGCTGTGCAGTGTCAGCTGCTTCTTGGAAATTCCCAGGGTCTTGATCAACTCCATTGCCATGCCATGTTCCCATAAGAATGTGTATCCATCTGTCCCACTTACAAAGTCCCAGGGACGTTAATCATTCCCCCCAAACAACCAGCTCCCCAAAACAGCCCGTCTGCAAGGTCTCCATTAGTGATCAGCCCCATCCTACAATTTACCAGGCCCTCCTGGCCCCAGCCATCCAAACTGGCCCGACCGCACGTGCCACCCACCTGTTCATGTCTAACTGACTGCCTGACAGTTCTCTTATGTAACGCTTTAAACACGGTTCCCACTGACTTCTCAGAGGAAACAGCGCCGACTGTCCCCAACTCACAAGGGCTTACATATGATTTCTGACTTACGACAGCAGGAGACTGACACACATTCCACAGACACTGCACGCTGAGGACCCACACAGCCATTGCTTCTCATTGTTAGTCAGTATTCAACAAATTACATGAGATATTCAGCACTTCATTACAAAATAGCTTTTCCGTTAGATGATTTCACCAGACTGTAGGCTAAGAAAGTACTCTGGGTATATTTAAGGTTGGCTAGGCTAAGCTGTGATATTCTTAAGTTAGATGTATTTAAAGGTATTCTTGAAAATGGTATTTTCAACATATAGTTGGTTTATCAGGATGTGACCCCATCATAAGGCAGAAAGCACCTGAATTTTCATGTTCTTAGATAAGAGATCTAAATCAGGATTCTTCTAGTCACATCCCTTCCAGAATAAAAATAGAAGCAAAGTTTCATTTTTTAAAAAAATTCAGATTGTTTTCCTATGTATTAGATTCCTCTAACTCCAGAAGTCATGATGCCATGAATCTTCAAAGGTGATTTCTGGAAGCGGCATCGTTTACTCATTTCTTAGCTGCGAATTTGAAATCACTTCTGTATCTTGTTCTCTTTCACAAGGCTTTTTCCCGCCAGTCATGGAGTTTTGATTAAATTGGTTTTACATTAATCGTGATTTTAATATAATTAAATTCAAAAGGATTATGATAGTATTTATAGAAGGAATTTGTCCCTTTAAATTGTAATAATGTAAAATTATGGGAAGATACTGAGGCTACAATCACGTGCTGTAAGTTCTACTGCAATACATTTTCTGCCTTTATTAGACTCAAACCTAAATGTCAGTTTCAAAGTAGTCTTGGTTCAGTACCTGAAGCCTGGAGGAAGTGATTCAAAAGCTGACAGCAACAAGTATTTGAGGAAAAGAGGCAGTTGTTTATCTATGAATGAGTTCACCCCCTGATTCACCAAAATCAAAATATTATCCATGTATATTTATTACTAGTTTCCCTCAAATGCAGCATAGGACGAGTTGAGACCCAGATTTGCTGCTCAGTAATTTTCTCTTCAGTCAGGAAAACAGAAATTTCTGCACTGGCCCTAAATCTCAGAACCCAGCCCCAAGCTGCAAGTCACTCAGAGTGTGCAGTCAAGTAAAAAAGAAGTGCCTGGTGTCACCTCCTTTCCAAAGTGCGTGTGTCTACCCTTTGAGACGATAAAGCAGATGTGAGTCAGCCTTCTTGTACAAAAAAACGATGTTAGAATAGTGTACAAGCATACTGGAATTTATAAAAGCTTATATCAAGAAATCTAATAAAGTAAAATGGTAGAACAATTGTCTTAAATTCATGTGATCTTCAGAAAAAGTTTAAATTTGGTATCTCAGAAGTCGAAACATAACTTGGCAAGGCTCGATTCTCTTACCATAGACAGTCAGACAAACATTTTACTTAGGTTAAGATTCTTAATTTAGTATCTTCAGTTGCTCTTGGCATCAGATAATGAATGATTTTAATTTCCACCTTACCTTTGAAGAAAGATGTGGCTGAATCCTCTGTCTTACTACTTCTTCCTTCTCACCCCAACCCCACTCCCACATTCCGGTTTCTATATATTTATGTGGTCTGGAAATTTCTACACTATATTCATTGAAGTTGAAGTTCAATCATTTTCAAGATGATTTACATAAAAATTTAGAAGTAAATGCAATACAAGTGATTTTTAACTACTAATGACAACATTTTACATTAGTATGTATTGTATGTCCCTAAATTTTGAAATGATTTTAGATTAGCATAGAGCATATATAATTGTTTATACTCTCCTTTTATCCAGTATTTCAAAGGTTGGATATTTATATACTACATGACTTGAAAAATTTTTGTGATGAAACTGAATTGTAAAAAAATTAGTAAATGACCTTGTTTAGTATTGCTCCAGGGATAAAAATAGATTTTAATTTTTTTCTTTGCAAAAGCCACATCTACACCCCCAAATAAAGATTCTTAGACTTACTTTCAACCAAAAACAACAGGAACAACAACAAAAACTCAGCTATAAATAGTTTTACTTTACTTTAAGCAGACATAAATAGGTACATTTCAAATAAATATTCTTAACTTTGCAAAAAGAATTCTGTCATCTTTAAAAGTTATTCAGTAGTTAACTTCCTTAAGTAGATCATAACATTATCAAATATACTGAAAAATTATGTACAGTATTTTACATGAGGGTGAAGCTGTACACTCACAGAGTGTTAGCATAGAAAATGGGATACAAAGTCTGTAGTTAGAACTTCTCAGGTGACCTACCGATGGCCCGGTGAGTACTAACCAAAGTCTGAATCTCCGTTTTTAATTTTTTCACTAAACTGAATAACAAATCCATTAATGATGCTTCATTGAATTAGGTAAATTATATATAGCAAAGTTTTCTTAAAATTTGCCTAAGGAGATTTCAAAAGATTTCTTTTAAAAAAAGAAAATTCCTTAAAATAGTAGTTTTGTACTTTGTCAAGTTACACTTTAATAAATGATTGTTTTACAATTTAATAAGTTATTGTTTTACTAACACAGCACAACTACCCATGGGAAGGGCCATTCATTTCCAAATATCCAAACTTAAAATAAGTAAGTAGATCAGGAAGCCAAGAACTGTAAGTTGAATAAAGGACGTCTGTACTTGAAATATAATCAACAATATTTTCTTTACAATTTTCTTAGGATTTGGGGCTATTATCTTTTGGTACTATAGAATTTGTTCTTGCACAATGCATATTTAAATGTTTCTTTCACCGTGACTAAATTTAAAATTCATCACTGTCAGCACAATTACTACCTACATCTTCAACAGTACCGAACTATTTATTTGAACAAGAGCATTTAAAAATGTTCAGTTATGTTCATTGTATCTTGAGGTATAATTATATGAGCCACTGAATTTTATAGTTGTCTGTTTTAGAATAAGACTCAATGGCCTGGCAAAAACACTGATCTAAAGGACCATCATTTATTTTCTATCTTAGGAAACACATTTTTAGTATTGTGGGAGTTAACTACAAAGTGTCAGAATTCACTGGGTTTTGCTTTTTATGCTGAGTAATGATGCTAATATAAGAAGCTGATCTAGCCTAAGAAATAAATTAGGTCTTCAAATAGGAGGTGAGAGAGGAAATATGACCTTGGGGAAAATTACTGATGAGTAGAATTTAACAAAAAACTGGACGTGATGTTTCTGATTTGTATAAAAACTAAATGAAGTGTTTTGAATAAAATCAGCCTTAATCTCAGGGTATGTGATGGTCAGTTTCTCAGATAATAATATTCTCCCTGATTTTCATACTTACAAGTGTCTCTGAAAGGTGCACATTATTAAGATGGCACAAACATTGTTAAGGGGGAAGCACAGATATCAGCTCCAACCATGGTTAAATTTACTATCAAAAGATCCACAGGGTCGGGGTGGGGGGGAGGGTGGGAGTGGCACCTGTGGCTCAAAAGAGTAGGGCGCCAGCACCATATACCAGAGGTGGCAGGTTCAAACCTGGCCCCAGCCAAAAAATTGCAAAAAAAATTCACTGGGCTATGAAATAAGCAAGATATACTTCAAAGTCAGAAAGAATTACTAATATTTTCAATAATTAAAATAATTTAGGGCCAAACGCAGTGGCTCACACTTGTAATCCCAGCGCATGGGAGGCTGAGGTGGGTGGATTGCCTGAGCTCACAGGTTCAAGACCGGCCTGAGCCACAGTGAGACCTCATTCTAAAAAGTAGCCGGGCGTTGTGGCAGGTGCCTATAATCCCAGCTACTTGGGAATCTGAGGCCAGGGGATCACCTAAGATGGAGAGTTTAAGGTTGCTGTGAGCTATGACACCTCAGCACTCTACCGAGGGCAACAAAGTGAAACTCTGTCTCAAAAAAGTAAAAAATAATAATAAAATAAAATAATTTAAAAATAAGATGATGCGTTTACTTTTTAAATTATGTCAAAATCATTATTAAGGACTTAAGTTTGCAGATCATATTTCAATAATCAAAAGTTGAATGTAAATACATAAAAGGGGTTAAAATGTATCATAAAAAGCTCTCTGGGGTGGCTCCCACCTGTAATCCTAGTGCCATAGGAGGGCAAGGCAGGTGGTAGTGCTTGAGATCAGGAGTTTGAGACCAGCCTCAGCAAGAGACAGACCCCATCTCTACTTAAAATAGAAAAACTAGCCAGGTGTTGTGGTGGGAACCTGTAGTCCCAGCTACTCAAGACGCTAAGGCAGGAGGATTGTTTGAACCCAAGAATCCGAGGTTGCTGTGAGCTAAGCTGATGCCACTGCACTCCAGCCAGAACAACAGAGTGAGGCACTGTTTCAAAAAAAATTAAAAAATAAAAAACCAAAAAACAAATGTTTTATAAAAACATACCAGAGGCTATCACTTTAAAAATAACTAAAACTTAATACCCTCTCCCAACCATTAGCCAGAGCTACAGAGGAATAATCCTCTGTACTCAATTGACCTCTCCAGATGAGAAGAGAATCCCTTTTAAGAGTTTCAAAAGATCAATACATTCTCATATTTTCTATTCACTCATGTGCATGTGAAGAATCCACAGAGAGCTGATTCAGTCCTCTCAGGGCCCCAACTGGAATTCTCTAATACAACATCACGCCCCCTTTTAACTCACAGTTGACATCACTTCTTTCTTCTCGATATTTTTCTGATTATTTTTCATTTTCACCCTCTCTTCCTATTACCATCTGCTATTCCCATTCACTGTGCTTCCCCCTGAACACCAGAGACCTGAGCAGAGCATGTAGCGGATGGTTGAGTATAATCTTTGATTTTGGATATGTATGTTAATAACTTTAAAATTGAACTTACTTATTCCAAAACTGGAGTTCCCATGTTTAAAAATGTTGTATTAAAAGAGACATGTATATAGAGTGTGCACAAAGCTGAGTCAAGTTAAAAACACTCAAAAACGACAGTTATCACCGTTAACCAACAGTAACGCCGTAGTGATAATAATAACAATGGCTAATACTTCCTTACTCCTTACTGCCCGACAAGCCGTATTCTACACACTTTGTACAATGAGTATAAACTCATTTAATACCTCAGTAACCACACGTGGTAGGTGCTATTCATATCTCCCTTTTATAAATAATAAGAAACTGAGGCCCCGATGGTTTAGGGCGTAAGACCTTCAACATGACCATACTGAGGATTAACAAACATCTTTTATCCAGCCTGTCTATATTTTGCTTCTGTTTTTCTTGTTTCCTCTTTGAGTCTTCCAGGATGATTTTGTTATTTAGAGTGGCTAAAATCCAGTGGTTTTTTTTTTTTTATTATTTTTACATTTTTGTCCGGGGCTGGGTTTGAACCCACCACCTCTGGCATATGGGGCCAGTGCCCTACTCCTTTGAGCCACAGGTGCCTTCCCCAAATCCAGTGTTTTTTATGTGATATATCCTCATACAAGCATTCTGTATGTAACAAAGTTCACTTTGAAATACAGAACACCGGTGAAGGAGAACTTTGGTATAGATAGCAGAGTAAGAAATTATGGAGTTTCTCTCTCTCACTTTAGGAGAGACAACACGAAACTGGAAGTTTTTCTCTTATGACTGTTGTGGGCAATTATCTAGGCTGACAATGCCTCCAACTAGCTGCTAAGCAAAACACGCCACCTCTCCCAGTGAGCACTCTGCTCCGTAACATACAAGTTGATATGTAGATGATCAAAAGATTGCTTCCAGCCTTGAGCTACATCTAAAATTATTTCGGAAACTAATGATGTGTGTGCATTTAGAGAGCGCACATTTTTAAAAGCCAAAGTTATGTCTAGAAATAAAATTTATATTAAAATAAAACAGAATTATGACTAAAATAATGTATAATGTTGGGGGGAGGGAAATATTTTAAGATATTCAGAACAAGTAGAAAACTGGATGAATATTTCATTCTGGAATTTAAATTATAAATTTGAAGCTTACACTGATATCTAAATAAATATAAGTAAATGCAAGAAGTCATTATTTCTCAGGAATGGAGAAAGGAATAGAATGAAAAATATGAAAGGTAAAGAGAGAGAGAAAGAGGGGGAGAGAGAGAGGAAGAGAGAGATTTTATAAACATTATTTAAAATAATGGCCAAAACAGTTGTATATTGAAAACAAAAGTATCATTTTCAGTGAGTATCAGAATTTTAGATTGCTATTAAATAATCCAGCTAGATCTTATAAAACCACCTTTAGGGGCAAAATTTAAAAGATCTGTTGTGAAAATTACATCTTAAAGGTTGGAAACTGACATTTCCTGATGAACTAACGTGTGGCAGGC
>NW_003852572.1:1155445-1212617 GCF_000181295.1 Otolemur garnettii | reverse complement strand
TAAACGTGGTGCAGACGTTCCCGCAGAGTCTAAACGTGGTGCAGACGTTCCCGCAGAGTCTAAACGTGGTGCAGACGTTCCCGCAGAGTCTAAACCCTCCGTAGGAACTCAGCATCGTTTCCCAGTGACATGCAGACTCGGTGGCACCTGCGATAAATCTTTTTAACATCCTTCCGTAATATGGCGTCCATTTCAGCTTTACTATCTCATATGGCTGGACATGTTTGTACGTCACTGGGATAGACTTGAGTCCATTATCTGCTATTCCAAGAACCAACAATGGTGGGCCCTTCTCACAGCTTCCCCAGCCCAGCCCCGATGTTTTCTTGGTGTCTCTCACTGAAGAGGCTGAACACGCCAGACATTTCAGTCCCCAAGGTCGTCGGTGGCTAAAGGCAGCCATGTGCCTCAGTTCCGGGTAGTGAGGCAAGTCAGACGTGGGCTGGAGAACTGAGGCTCAGAGTTTCCTGCTGGTGACTTAGGAGAAGAGGAAACAAAGGAGGAACAGGGAGGAGGACAGAAAACTTTTTTTTAATATTCTTGCCTTTTACATGGTTGTGAGGGAACGGGATGCAGCTTGTTCTGGTAGTCAAACTGTGGCTTTAAAAGTCTGTAGAATCATCTGAAAACTAGTCCTGCAACTAGACCAGCCCCATTGAGGCACTGGGGCTTTGTTATATGAGATAATAAAACTTTTTTGATTTAAAGTTCTATGATATGGGTATATATTACTTACTTTCAATAAATTCTTCATCTAAGAAGATGATATCTAAGTATATCATTATTTTCATTGAAGTTATAATAATAAGAATTTACAGAAAGACTAGGAAAAAAAAAAACACTAGGCCTGGTGCAATGGCTCATACCTGTATTCCCAGCACTCTGAGAGGCCAAGGTTGGAGGATCCCTTGAACCCAGAAGTTTAAGATCAGCATGAGCAAGAACGAGACTCTGTCTCTACTAAACATAGAAAAATTAGCCAGGAATGCTGGTGGGTGCTGTAGTCCCAGCTACTCAGGAGACTGAGGCAGGAGGATTGTCAGGAGTTTGAGGTTTCTGTGAACTAGAATGATGCCACAGCACTTTATCCTGGGTCACAGAGTGAGACTCTGTCAAAAGAAAGAAAGGAAAGAAAGAGATAGAGAACGAGAGAGACAATCGATTCTATCTTCCAAACAAAACAAAAACTCCATTGGATGGTCATACATTTATCCATGATTTTAAAATCTAAAAACAATAGTGGGAATGAAATATCATACAGTACCCACAAAGTAGAGTTAACATTTGTTGAGTGAATCAAGAAAATTAGTTCTTACTGCAAACACCATCTCTTCAGATGCCTTGTTCCATCAATTTAGACCCAACGTAGGAGCAACCTAAAAGAACTTTCTTTGTTTTATTGATGGATTTGCCTTTTATAAATTATTTTATTCTCATTAAAACTCTTGTTCTTATATTTAGAATAGAGTAACACTCATAGTGTTAGCAATCATTTTTTTTTCTTTTGGCAAGGAGCACAGGCAGGGGAAGTAAGTATTCACAGCAGAAACACGTGTCCCTAAGTAACAGAAGCAGACCTTCTCATTAATGATCTGGTTGCTCCTGTCCTTGTAGAAATCTGTTCAGGAAAGAAAAATGCTCTACAATTTACAAATGAATAGGTGACCACAACCTTAACTAAACTACAAAGAATGGCATTTCTGGGCTTCACAAGGTACTCCCCCAAACAAATCATAACCTATTATAAACCATGTCATAATTTATTTACCTGATACTAGAAATTCACAGTAACATTTAAACATTCTTTGATGTCCTATTTATTGAGTATCATAATAAGGGCGGATACCCAGGAAAAGTAAAGTCTTAAAAAAAAAAAAAAAAGCAGAAAGGTTTCTCAGAGAAGCCCAAAGACACACCTGCAAAATCTTCCCCCGATAACCCAGCCTGTAAGAATTTGTAAAACTTAGCCTCCTAGGTCCTTAAAACTAAGGCTTGCGGCTTGCTTCTGCTTCTGTAAACCCTGCAGGTGATTTGACACCCCCAATGAGAAATGAGATAATAATTCCTTTGTCTGTCTACTTGTGAATCCAATAAAAGGGCAGGGACAGAGCTGATCGGGGAACTTGGCCATTTTGGATTCTAATCTGCCATGGCTCCCCTGGCTAAAATAAAATTCCATCCCCTATATAATCTTTGGTGAGAGTCTATTGGTTTCAATTTGCCAGTCAGGCAACAATAATGCTATACGTAGAAAAAACTTAAGCAACTGCCCAACAGGACACCATATCAAAAGAGATTATTTGATATGCTAAAAAAAAATTGATGATTACTGTGAATTTTACTGGCACAAACCCCAGGGAACTAAAAGAGTAAGTTAAAAGACCATTCTTCCTCCCTTTCGCCAACCCTCACCAGCCCGGCGGCCCCTAGATAGCATTCAAAAGCGCTATTCATTTGAAGAGTTAATTTGGGTAATAAGAACCCCTGGGAACGCTACACAGAAGATTATATGGTTCTCCATCTAATTTTGTGAAATTCCATATAAAAATCTTTGCACCTGGGCAAATACAGAGGAATGAACTTACTTTAAAATGTTAGCATAACCCTGATAAAAATAAATGTAAAAAGCAAATTACCTAAAGTACCAAAAAAAGTCAAGGAGGCATTTAAAGAAAACTAGCAAGATATCAGCATTTTGAAGGACAAAGTGAAGTTCGTGCAAAGTGATCTTTATTTCAAAAGTAAGGACGTGTTTTATTTCTCTGAAAATTTATTTTCTTAGAAAGTCAAAAAATTCCAAGTAAATCCCCTCAATTTATAAAGCAAAACTGGAATTCTAGCTTGTACGTATGGTAAAATTTTAAATGAAATATTTTAAAGAACATCAAATAAAACGCATGCCAGAGATAATATTTATGGCAGAAGATTTTTTTTCATCTAGAATATAACAGTGTTATTTCATGTCAAAGAATTTATATGTCTAAAAATGAAGGATTTCTCCTTTTTTATTTTGTCCTTAAATATTAAGAAATTTGGCAAATATGAGAAAATTGTGATTTCATAAGTAAACAAAAACACATAAACCACTCTTTTTTTTTTTTTTTTTAAGAGAACTTGACGTTGGAAACTGGCTAGACAGGAGGTGTCTGGGGATGCAGGATGTACCGTGTGAAGCCTGGCAAATGCTTGAAGTGATGATGACGGGAAGGAGTGACCGACCGTCCCTTGGGCTGGGAAGCAACAGACAGCGGCTGGGGCCTTTTAGCAGCTTGGGGGTTAGAGGAGCGGCCCTTGGAACTGGTCGCAGACCTTCAGGTGGATGGTCCCTTGGCACTGCCCAGAGGTGAGCAGATGAGCTCTGCAGCCTCAGGCGGTGTCTGCACCTGCCCAGAGGGGCGCTACCGGCTGCACCCCTCGGAGGGCGGGCAGGAGGTCCCGAGGGCACAGGACAGGGCTTGGGAGCTGAGAAACAAAGAATGATGGGCACAGTACACCTACACCGTTTGGGCCTCCAAGCTACACAAATTTGAACTTAACAATGGTAAGACTCCATTCTCCCGCTGAGTAATACGTAACTGTTTTACACAAAGCCAGATTTTCCCCCCTCTGCCCCCGCAGGGAAGCACTGCAAGGACGTGACCCTGTGTGGTCACTGCTGGTGTCCAGCGACTGCTAGGAGAGGACTCTCTTCTCAGATCCGGTCAAGGTCCTTCCTGAGTGAGCTGCCTAGAGACCGCAGGGTAAAGTTCATAACCAACAACAGCACTTACACAATCCGGGAAGGACCGGGCGCTGAGAAATGAACGTCCGTGTGCAGGGACAGAGACACCGCAATCCAGTGACAAAATGAGCTCAGCCCGGGTCCTTCCCCTGGGACTTGCCACGAGGCCCTGGTTGACACACAGATTTTTTTTTCTTTCCTGTACTTTTCACGTTTCCTTTTGTCATGCTTTTAAATTCTTTTTAGTTTTTTTTCTTGTTTCTAATCTTTTATAGTTCTAGTATGCCAAGGATGTCACACTTTTAAAGCATATTTCTACAGAAAAGTAGGTTATCTATTTCTGATTCACTACAAGCTTCTTCCTTCAAATGCTTTGGTTATTTTTTGTGGGTTACTTAATGTCTCAAAAGATTTCCATATCTTTTATAGACATGATAAAAAGAAACATATCCAGACAAAGCCAAAATAAGTTATCTATGCATGAACACACCAACTTTAACATGGGATCACACTGCAGTCTGTTCAGATTCAAGGCAGCAAAACATTTTCCTCCCAAATCATATTTGAAAAATGAGTTAAAGAATTTTTATCTGATGATTATTGTTAACAATGTAATAATTATCTTGTCTTTTAAGGATGACTTTAAAGCAGATTATATGTGAAACTATTCCCTGGTTCTTGCCAGGGACATTAGTCAAGAAAAAGGAAAAAGATTACAGAAGGAAACTAGTAAAACTACCTTTATTCCCAGATGACATAATCTTACATATAGGAAAAACCTAAGCAGTCAACTAAATATTATGAGAGCTTAAAAAACAAATTCAGCAAGTATACAAAATTTAATTATATTTCTATACACTAGCAATGAATGATCCAAAAATAAAATTTATAAAACAATTTTATTTCAAAGGGCATCATAAAGAATACAATATTTAGAAATAAAGTGAACAAAAGAAGTGCAAGCCTTCAAAACCTACTTTATGCTGTTAAAAGAAATTACAGGAATGAATAAACAGTAAAGCAGACACTTACATTGTTTAGAAGACATAATATACTAACATTCTCCAGGCTGACGTATGGATTCAACACAACAATTATCAAAATTCCATCTGCCTCCTTTCAAAAAACTGACAGATGTTTCTAAAATTCATATGAAAATTCAAGGGATTCAAAATAGTCAAAACTATCTTTAAAAAGAAGAAAAAGTTGGAAGACTCACTCTTCCCTATTTTAAAATGTGCCATAGTAGTTAAAATAGTGTAGTACTAGCATAAGGAAAGGTAAACATATCCACAGAATTGAATTAGAATTCCAGAAATAAACCCTTGTAGTCTAGTGATTTTTGACAAGGTTGCCAAGTTGTTCAGCGGTGAAAGATGAGTCTCTTCAAGGAACACGGCTGGGACAACTGAACGTCTGTCTGCAGAAGAATGAAGTTAGGCCTGTATCTAACACAGTATAAACATTTAGCTCAAAATAGAATATAGACTTAAACATAAGAGCTAAAACTATCGAACTCTTAGGAAAAAATTAATAAATATTCATAACTTTGACTTCTTAGAAAAAAAAACACCAAAACAAAAGAAAAAATATATATATAAATTGGACGTCTCCCAAAGTAAACTCTTCTAAAATTCAAATGATACCATCGAGAAAATGAAAAGAAAATGCAGAATGAAGGAAATATTTGCAAATCATAATTCAGATAAGGGACTTATGTCAGAGTATATAAAGATGTCTTAAACTCAGCAGTGAAAAGCCCAATTATCCAATTAAAAAGCGAACAAAAATAGGTATAAAGCTGTAGTCATACATGGAGAGTAAGTTCCAGAGACCTGCATGCAATATTGTACCTATAAGAAATGATACTATATTGTGCACTTAAAAAGATTTTAAGAGGGCAAATCTCCTATGCTCTTACTATAACAAAAAATAAATAAAATAGAAGAAAAGGACAATAACAAGGAATGTTTTAACTATCGGCAAAAGATTAGAATACACATTTCTCCAGAGTGGATGGACAAATGACCAACAAGCTTATGCAAAGAGGTACAACACCATGAGTCATTACAGGAAGGCAAAACACCTCTTTCAGTCTTCGGTTTTTGGTGAAGCTGTAATTATGGTCCCACCATTTTAAAAACAGTTTGGCTCTTCTTTAAAACATTATAAGCATTCAATTACCATGTGACTCTAAAAGTCCTGCATTCAGTATATACCTAGTAAATAAAAACACATCCTTAACACAGAAGAAAAAGGATAACTACCACTCTGAGAGCAGCATTATTCACAGCAGCCAAAATGTAGAAACCACCCAAATGTCCACCAATGAATGTATGGATAAACAAAATGAGTACATCCATACAATGAAATCCTTTTGGCAAGAAGAGAGAAAGAGAAAGAAATGAAAGTTCCGACACTTGGATGAACCTTGAAGACCCTGTGTTAAGGGAATGGAGCGTCCACCAAAGATGCCCTGTTGTATGATTTCACTTGTGTGAATTATTCAGAACAGAAATTCAGAGACGCAGGAAGGAAATTTGTGGTTTCCAGGAGTTGAGGAACAAGATAAATAGTAGAAGGAGTGTTGAGAAGGTATAGGGTTGTTTTTTTTTTTTTTTTTTTGGTGGGGGGAAGGAGATAAAATTATTTTCAGGTTAATTAGTGCTGATTGTTGCACAACTCCAAGAATAAAAGAAAAACCACTAAATTCAGCAATTTAAAAGGTGAATGTTGTGGTATGTGAGTTATATCTCAACAAAGCTGCTATGAATTTATTTTAAAAATTCCATATACTGCAGCCCCATGTGAATAACTTGTTGCCATAATGGTCTCACAGAAAAGCAATATCGTGAAGAATAAGCATGCTTATTAAAATTGTGTTTTAAATAAAGGTGACCATCTGCTCGCTCAGGTAAAATGACGAGCTTTCTTTATTCATGGTTGATTTATATAAGGAATTTTGTATATGTGCACTATACAGCAAAGACCTCATTAATATTCATTATAATCCCTCACCATATGCAAATTTGACATCAATGACTTCATTAATCCATTTAAACATCTTATGACCACTTGCCCTGTAAGTAGCTCCTCTCTGGTAATCTGATAATCCACCCAACATACACCTTTAAGCATAACTCTTTCAACATAACCCAGTTTAACATAACTTAATGAAGAACATGTTGTCAGTCATTACTTTCTTTGTTCTTATCTGATGAAGCCTGAGGCTACGGGGAAAGAGATGATTTGAATGTCTGTTCTACTAACCATGCCATTTGGAGGCAGTTACTTCAAATCTTTAAGCAAAGCATAGAGAAACTTCTTGGGCATACAGGAGTTTGTGTGCAAACCTCTGCTCCCATGTAGGCCTTAAGTCAGGGAATTTTTGCTGGAGCCTTTTGTAAGGAATTCTCAGGCCAGACTTCTCAAAAGCCTTTCAGGAGCCCAGGTTCCATCTGTGCCATTAGATACCTGTATGCATGGGGCAAATTCCTCTTCTCTTGAGGTCCCCTAACACATTTCCATTCCCGGACCCTTCAGCAAGCAACCTTTGTCACTTACCACAGATCAGGAAAGGTTACTCCATTCCCAGACCCATCAGCAAGTGACCTTCATCACTTACCACAGATCAGGAAAGGTTATGATGGGTATCTGGTCAGTTTTCCAAAGGACTTTTTTATAGGCCTTATAAAGTCAACCTTAACTCCTTAACACAGTCTGGACATCTCTGGAAATGCTATTCCAACCAAAGCCTTGGTCATATTAGGACCGCAACTAACTGGCCACATGGGATTCTGCCTCAGTTTCTCACAAGTATACCTGCACAAAGTCTTTTCACTGCTCTCTCTCAAACAGCTTTTTTGGCCAGAAGCATATAGGCATTTCACCCGTATTTCCCCCTTCTTTTTCTTATTGGCATTCACATCAGACATCATTAAAGCAAAAATGACAGCATGTCTTTCCTTCTCCTTACTAGTTTAACTTCTTTTTTTTTTTTTATTGAATGGTAACTATGTACATTAATGCACTTCTGGGGTACAGTGTGGGGTTTTCACACACAATCTGATTTAACTTCTTACACATAATATATAAAATTAAGCAAAAGATAAGTAACAAAGCAAAAGATCCAATGGTACTTCCAATAAGTCCATTGATCTTGGGCATAGGATTCATTTGTTCTATTTCTTCTGCTGATCCCTTTAAGATCACATCACTATCCACTTTTTCCAACTTATGTTGGAAAGTATAATACACTTCATTCTGTAAATTTACAATATCATTAGTTAAATTTTTGCGATTCAACAAATGTTTCCTAACTTTCTCCCAGGGAAATGCTGTTTCATTATATTTTACAGGGGTAATACAGAAAGTGGTAATATTCCAATCACATTTTAGTTATCTGCCTTTTTACCCTTCTTAACCTGGTACCCTGGTACCCTGCTTGCCCTGGTACCCCGCTTGCTGCACCAGAATGTTGGCGTTAGGGCCTATGCCTAAGATCCTGCTTGCTGCACCAGAGTGTTGCCATAAGGGTCTCACGGAAAAGTGATGTCACAGAGAATAAGCACGCTTATTGAAATTGTGTTTTAAATAAAGATGACCATCTGCTCTCTCTCAAACAGCTTCTTTGGCCAGAGGCATATGGGCACTTCGCCTATAAGTTTTGGAGGATAAATCTAAATACGTTGATACCCCTATCTTAACTAAATAATTTTGACAAATAGTTACACCTGTGTCACCTGTGCCACCTGGACCTTCTTGTAATCTGGAATGTTCTGACCTCATCTGAGCACTGTCTCCACCCTGCCCACTCAGGGCCCCCTCCCAGACGGCCCATGCTGACTGGTGCAGCCTGGCCTTGATCCATGCATGGCATCATCCAGAGGGTTTGGGAATCTATTAGTACATTTTTGAAAGTGACTGACATGTCTGGAAAAATAGACTATCCTAAACACCTTCTACACATTCAAAATATCTGAAATTAACAGCATATTTTTAATAAACCATATATTTTGCTGTATTATATTTATTTTAAAATTTTAACATATTGAATACTATTGTCAACTTAAAGTCTCATGCACACTGATCTAGGTCAACTGTTCATCATGAGTAATCTGTCTTCCTGTGATTTTCTTCTGATTTTGTTTCCATTTCTTACCTTTTACTTCAATTCAAAGTATACATCTTTGCCATATTAATCATCCTGAAGTTTTCAAAGTATAATTCTCTTCTTCAAAAATGTTTTGTTTCCCCTTATTGTGTTAGATATAATTATCAGATTCTTCCCAACTGCTTTGTTCCATCTAGGCTACTATTGAAAATACCATAGACTGGGTGACTTATTAACAAGCAAAATTTATTTCTGATTGCTCTGGGCGCTGGGAAGTCCAAGATGAAAATGTTTGTACCTTTAGTATTTGCTAAGGGCCTGATACCTTGTTCATAGACATCTTTTCACTGTAACCTCACATGACAGAAGGGCTGAGGCCTTTCTTGGGCACTAACTCCATTTATGAGGGCTCCACCCATGTGCTACAATGGCCTCCTATAGGTCCTACCTCCTAATACTATCACATTGTGAGTTAGATCTTCAACATATGAAATTTGGGATAACATAAACATTTCATCAAGATCTTCCATCTTCTGGTTTCACCACAACTTTTAGAATTTTTCCAGTAAAACTTTTCTATTATGAAATCTACATCTCAGTTGAGTTTTCTGTAAACATTTTCTATTTCTATACATTAGATCATACATCTCCCTTCTGGGGGCATATGTTCAAATCTGTCAAAGCCCTATTTAAATTCTAGCTCTCTTGTGAATCTCCTCTCTCTGACTTTAAGCAAATTCTCCATATGTTGATTTTTAAAGCCCCTTTTCTGTAAGAGTACAGGGCACTTATCCATTTCCATATTGTGTTAGTAGTAGTTAAAGGCACATCTTATTTTCTCCTCTGAATGGGAGGCTTCTGTTGCACAGAATCCATGTCCAATTCACCTTTGTATTTGATCCTCCCTATGGCTCCAAGGCAATAGACAAAACCAAGGAGAAGAACAGAGGGCGGGGTGGGGAGGAGGTGGGAGGGAAAAGGCAGCAGATAGACCCCCCTGGGGGTACCAGGTAAAGAGGCACTAACGATGTCCAGGTTCACTGGAGGGAATCACAGACTCCTTAGCAATGAAATTACAAAGCTGGGGACTTTTCCACAGGCTGATTTATTATTATTATTATTATTTACAAACAGGTGAGAAAAAACATGGACGCACTGAATAGGATCAATAGATTATACTTAAGAGTATATTTTTAAAGAAATATATATTCTAACCCGAAAAACATAACTTGAGCCATATCCAATCAGTGTTTTTTAAAATAATTCTTTAGTGATCCATTTGAAGGATGGGGGTCGATGGTGAAGGGGTACACTGAGCAGTACCTTTGTATGCAGGATCCATGATTTCCTGCATGGGCATGACATTTAGATTCAGTGTAATCACAGACCAGCAAGCCCCTCAGTCATGCTGTAGGACTGGTCATTCTCCAGAAATTCATTTGTCCTATTCACAAAATCCCACATAAAAAATGCCAGAGTACTTTTTTCTAGCAGAGAATCTATTTTTTCTATTGAAGTTGAGATTTCATTTTCCAAAGTAGCAAAGATCAGATGAGCAATATTTGTGATAAAACGTTGCTGGGATAAGATGCACTGATACCTGTGTGTTAATTACTGAGTATACAGAAGGTACCAAATAACATATGCACATTTTAAGAGAGGAAAAAACTATTAAAATTGTAATACTCAAGTCACATTTGATTTCTGCAACTACGAGAGGTATTAACTGTGAGTTGTGCCCCCTCTTGTTATAGGTATATACTAGGCATTATGGTTTTTTCCTTTCTTTAAACATGTATCCATTTTTAGCACCATCTATATAATAACTAGTGCTAATACTGCAAATTGTGAGCATATATGTAACTGTGTTATTTAATATCATATATAATTACATATAATTAAACCAATGCCTAATTTTTATTTTTTGTCTTTCATTTTGAATATAAACTTATTTTAAATCAAAAAATGTTCTCCGGCTCAGCGCCTGTGGCTCAATCGGCTAAGGCGCCAGCCACATTCACCTAAGGTGGCAGGTTCGAATCCCCAGCCCAGGCCCACCAAGCAACAATGATGGCTGCAACCAAAAAATGGCTGGCGCTGTGGTGGGCACCTGTGGTCCCAACTACTTGGGAGGCTGAGGCAGGAGACTCGCTTGAGCCCAGGAGTCAGAGGTTGCTGTGAGCTGTGAGGCCACGGCACTCTGCCCAGGGGGATAGCTTGAGGCTCTGTCTCAAAAAAAAAAAAAAAAATGTTTTCCTTATTTTTTAAATACATAGTGTGTCTGTACTTTACAAAAGGCAAAGCTACAAAATTTAACAGACCACATAAGGCATTAAACAGTAATTTAAGAAAGAAAGTTTGGAACAAAATGTGATCTCAAAGGAATTTAGGAATGAAAGCTAAAATAGCTCATTTTAATACATCATGAGAGTTGACAATTTTATGTTTCTTAAAAACATACTACTACCAGAAAGCCTATACGTGCCAAGAGCTAATTTAATTTCTTGTGCAAGGTTTGCATTTCCAAATCTCACATCTCTTATTTTCATACTCCATTACCCTGTACGTGAATTATTACAAAATGACAAAATAAAAAGGAAAGTTTCTATATCATAAATTGGTAATTGTCACTTAAAGAGCTCACATCTTAAGCTTGGTATGTTCTTCTGCTTTGCCAATAAAAGCTAACTAAAATTTATATGGTTTATTTTCCTACTCTTGTTTAAACGGCAGTTATTCTTCTCCCTCAGATGGTTTGCTCTATCTGATTGACAAAAAAGTTAGCTCCTCCAATGACCTAAGGCGGAATCTAATTTCTTGGCAGTTTTAATAAGTCAGAGCCTTGAGGCATCAATAAGAGACTAAGACAGATATTCTACCCAGTGTGATGGTGCTAATAGCATTTCTCAAGCACAATTTTCAAGTCTTTTGTATGAACATGTATATAGAACAGCATTCTAATGTCCTTATTGTGTTATTCTGTTTTCCCTGCTATAAAGGAAGTAACGGAGGCTGGGTACTCTCTAAAGAAAAGTGATTTATTTGGCCCATAGTTCTGCAGGCCACACCAGCATCTATGCCTGGGGAAGGCGTCAGAGAGCTCTCAATCAGGATAGAAGGCAGAGGGGGGCCAGGGTTGTCATGCAGCAGGAAAGGGAGGAGAGGGGTCAGGCTCTTTCAAACAACCCGTTCTTGGGTGAACTAATAAAGCAAGAACACACTTATGACCACAGGGAAGTCACTGAGCCACTATGAGGGATCCCCTCCCAGGCCCCAAACGCCACTGCCAGCCCCAGTTCCCACACTGGTGACCAATTTCATTCTGAGATTTGGAGGCACCAAATAGGCCAGCCATACCACTCACCATAGTCCATCTTCTTTTAAATACTAAAGATCTATTTTCTTTGAAAAGTTGTATTTCAAATTGTATATAAAACCAGCACATTGTACCCCATAAATGCATTAATGTACACAGCTATGATTTAATTGTAAAAAAAAAAAAAGGATTTCTATCAAGTATCTGCATTCCCTAAAGTTGCATCAGATTCCTGAGTCATACTGAACACTTTGCTGTCTCTCAACATAGGAATTTCAGCTGGTTTCAACTGATTCCAGAAACACATTCACTTTTACACATGGGAAACTTCAAGATTGCTTTTTTATTTTCATTATCAATGCCATAGAAATGTATTAAAAGATACATTTTTATAATTAAGTCATATTTTAGTACAGTTATTATGTGTATATTATATATTGATTATGTATACATGACTTGTATTGATTAGGTATACATGACACACACACAATTTTGTCTGTTCTAAACATTTTCTGCAGAAAAACAGCACAAGATATACACATTCAAATCTTTTCTCAAAATTGCTTCATCGTAAGCTGTGACATATTTAATTCTCTTCTTCAAAAGCATATTCTGGTAATTTCTGCCATCTTCATCTTTCTACTTTAAATACAGCTGAGAAAGCTGATTGGGTGGGAGGTGGCTCATGTGAACGCATCTGGCTCCTTAGTGAGGGGAGGTTGAATAACACAGAGCTTTCCCAGGCCCGTTATCATTTCTACCCACCCTACTGACTCGGCTCAGAATTCCCTGCGAGCTAAGGCAAATTCCTTTCAGAGGACTGCACTAATTTATGAGATCAAACTGTCTTCCATGCTGGATTTATTTTTTTAATAAAAATAAATTCTCAAACAATGTGAAGTCCCACAAACACGAGGCTCTTGTTCTTTAGAAATGTAAGCAGTATCGTCTCAGGCAAGCAATTTCCAACTGTCCTTAGAAATGGGTTTCCTCTGCCCATGAGATTCCTATTTCATGGATATTACAACCTGCTGTGTTGTTGCAGAGTATGTAACATGAAGAGAAACAGTGAGCCTGAACATTTGGGATGAACGTGGCTTGGTTTATCTTTATCTGAGTTTCACAAATGATCATTATTGTGCTTTTAAGGTGACTACAAAGGATGAGTCACAAAGTGAGAATCTAGGAGAAAGGAAAAGAAGCCTGATGGGCTCTCGCACGCCCACTCCCTGAGATAAGAGAAAGATGGCCGGACTGCCCGAAATAAGGTATTTTTCTGATGCTCCTGGTCTTCAGCTAAGTGCCAGCAGGAAAGAAAAAATGAATTTAATTCACTGAAGCTAGTTATTGTTCAAAATAATTGCTAGTGAAGAATTGGAGGCTCATGTGTGTGGAGGGGGGAATAGCTGTTAGTTTATCATGAGAAATACGATTTCCTTTTGTTCCCATTTCAAGGACAGAGTGAAAATAGCCTACCAGTCCAGATCAGGAAAGCCACACAGAGAAGGGAGGAATACTGAAGAAAAGAAACAACCAACTCTGTGAAGAGAAAGGTAAGTTAAATATCACACCGAAATATCCCATAGGGCAGCGGTTCTCAACCTGTGGGTTGCCACCAATGAAAATACATCCTGTATATCAGATATTTACATTTACAATGTAAATGGTATTTACATTATCATTCATAACAGTAGCAAAATTACAGTTGTGAAGTAGCAACGAAAATAATTTAATGGTTGGGGGTCACCACAACATGAGGAACTGTATTAAAGGGTCGCGGCAGTAGGAAGGTTGAGGACCACTGACCTAGGGGGTTCTTTGCATCTTTTAAATGCAAGGATATATTTTTTTCATACACGTCTACATATTCCAAAGATGTTGAGGATTCCATTTTGTTCCTGATAGAAAAAATAGCCATAGCCACATGTAAATGTTGTGGTCCCGTGTCCGGCATCCATGGCAATGGCATTGTAGCCACAGACAGCTGTTTTCTTTGACAGTGGGAGCTCTTTGCTTCATCTCGAATTAGCCAGTCTCAGGTGGTAGCTAACATGAGTCTTCTTCCTCATACGAAAACTCACCTGTAACATTGTTCCCCTGCGCTGCCAAGCACCCCACAAAGCTGGCCAGCCCACTGGTGTCCATCAGCTGCAGCACACTCACCCCAGCAAAGACCACCCTGTGCGCAAACTACAGCCAATTCTGGTGGATGTGCAAGCCAGTGCGCTTGAGAATGACTCATGATAATAAACATGTAACAATTGAAGTGCTTAGAAAGATCACAATGCTAGCATTATTTGTTGCTGTTTACTGAGAAGTCACCAGCAATCATGAGTCAGAGTCGGTTGGTGGAGACAAGCAGGAGAAAGGACCCCTCTGATGCTGACATAGCTCTCAAGGTTGCTTGGTGGCACGTAGCTGAGGCTTAAAGCCACAAGTTTAAGTTCATCCCCATGGATCAGGGGAGACTGGGTGATAGCTGTCCCTGGCTGTTCTTTCAGTAATTTTCTCTGCTTGCTGTTCTTACATGGATTATTTGTCCAAATAATGAATATTGACTTACTTTTGATCTAAGGGTTTATAGAATATTTTTACAGTAAATTCAGATTTCAAATAACAAAGTTTATTTAATGATATGTTTTTATAAATTATGGATTTCATTTGATTGTTGACCGTAACATCCTATAGTTTGAGAATCAGCCAGTTTGCCTGTAGGCATTCTTATATTTTGAACTGTTTACTTGTTGAAACATAACATAGCGTATCTTATATCTTAAACCAACAACAATCTTCTCAGACAAAATTGTGTTAGGCAGATAGGATTCTGGGCCCCCCATGACACCACTCAGCTTGAATCCTGTCCTGAGAAACTACCCACAGCTGGGGGGGAAGACCACCCTGCTGTACCAATCAGAACTTGGTGAGTCAACAGGAAAGGGATGGAGAGGACTCCCCAGAGCCCAGGCCACACAGCACAGGCACAACAGAGGAGACCGAGACCAGCTCAGATCTATGCTGTGGTCCACACCTCCATGGGCTTTCGGAGAGTCATTTGAAAGGACATGTGCAGTAAGAGTCGCTGGTTCCAAGGTGGCCTCTGAACCATGAGGTGGGCTCAACCCAGACACTAGGACCAGAACCCTGCTCTATAACCAAGGCCTTTTTTCACAACAATGGAGGGGGGTCTGTTTGCGGTCTCTGGGATCCAATCCAGCTCTGTAAACTTGCACCCTGCTTTTCAGGCCTATATATTGTTCCTGCTTTGTCAACTTACTGTTTCTCTTCCTAAATCAATTTTCTTTCGTGGTTGCCTTACTTTGGTGAGTCTGGTCATTCTCTGGCCAAGAGTACACCAAGCACTGAGCACACAGATGGCCGCCTGAAACCCAAATATCCCGTGTACAATTTTACTTTTATTCCTCTATAAAATAACTAAACTTTTATTAAAGTAAACTTAGAAGTGAACTAGTAGTGATAACAGCTAATGTGTACAGTGCTGCTCCCATCTCAGACATGCTGGCAAGTGTTTTGCATGTGAAACTGACCCGGTACAGCAATCTATGAGATGGGCACTGTTATAATTTCCATTTTCCCTAACAGAAAATTAAGGCATAGAGAGATAATTATCCGACCCAAGGTCATGTACATAGGAAGGAATAGAGCGGCAATTCAAACTCCAGGTAGTCTTACCCCTAACCCTTCCCTACAAGGCAACTTTCTATGCTGTCTTACCAAATTAACTTCCTCAATCTGAAAGAGTGAGAAAGACAAGCACAGAAAGGGACTGACTGCCTTTAACTCAGCCCTGCCTCAGTCAGGCAGGCTGGCGCGGCACAGAGAAGTTCCTACCCTCAAACAGATCTTCCACAGAAGCCCGAAACAGGATTAGATGTCTCCAGTCATCTTCACCTTGCTGAAGTCTCTTTGTTTGTACTAATTGAAGGTGACTCTAATTTGCCTGTGTAAAATGGAAACATTTTCAAACGGGATATCTGTCCTGGTGTCTGCAATTTCAGCCAGGAACTGTTAAAGGCTGGCAGGGGAATCCTTGCTCCTGGTTTCCTGGGCTGGTGATGATCAGGGGTGCAGTAATGGGCAGAAGGGCTTCATAATTGACTTAAGGCTCTGCCATCGCCACCCTGAAATCCCTAATACTTTTATCTTTAAATCTGTGTCCCAGGACTGAGGGCCAACAGAGCACGCTCTGAGCGGAATGGGTACCTAAAACCCGCACGGCCATTATTTCTTTCATGATGCCCCCAAACCCCACGAGCACGGAATGTGAGTGGGTGACGATGGGTGGGTGTCTACTGACCCCTGAGGCCTGTACAAGGTAAGCGTTATACGTCTGCTACTAGCGACTGAGGGGCGGGTGCTGACAGCGCCAAGAGGCCACACTTTTCTTTGAACAATAATTTGTCTAAGCAAAATGAAGGCAATGACTTTCTAAGAGATATGAGTGTGCAGGGGCTTTGTCACCTCCTCTGTCACCCACGTCGCCTGCCTGTATTAACTGACCACTCACACCAACAATGTCCGTACAGAAGGATGGAGAACAGAAACTCGGAGTTCCTCTTCCCCTCAGTCCTTCCCCGCTCGTCCGTAATCTCAGTGTTGGTAGAATGTGTTATAGAGAAGTGAAATACAAACGCTGAGGGAGTTTTGTGCTGAGGTTTCATCCTTCTGGAAAGGGGAATATCCATGCATGTATGGACTACGAAATATGAATTATCTAATTCCAGTGATTTCACACATGATTCACACGAGTGAAATGTTCTTAGATTTGCATTTATAACTGGCATTTGGCAAACTAAAGAAAATTGGTAGAAGTCACAGTAATAACTTTAAATTTTACGTTTCCCTTACCTAGAACAGAGAACACAGGAAATAGAAAAACAATAAACTAAAAGAAAGCTCACAGAAGAAAAGAGAAGGATTTACAGGGCAGTACGCCAATCACAATTTTTTTCCTGCCATATGGACAGGAAGTGCTGCACTTTCATTTCTGTATTGGGCCGTTCACTCTGTGTAGCTGCGCCTCAGCCTGCTTCACATTGAATTCGGGGAGATACTTGTCAGCGTATCATAGGCTCGTGCAATTTGTTCCTGAATTGTGCTGAAGCGGGTCACAGTGTACTGGGGGGAAGCTTTGCTGCCCTTCACACCTCGCCTTTCTCCAGCCTGAGAAATTTTCTTCTACTCTATTCTGGGGGTTTGTAGCTTGGAGCGCCCAGCAGAGTGGAGTGGAATGGCCTTCCATTTTCCAATGCTCTGTTCTCAAACACTGTGTTTATTTCAAGATCCCCACCTAGTGTCCCCTGTGAGATTAAGATTTTTATAAACCAAAGCCAGAAATCAATTCTTTTCTTTTTTCTGTTTTCAAAGCAACCTTCTGCTGATGTAGGATGATGGAAAGATTCCAGTGTTTACATAGAAAAAGAACATTGGGCAACAGAAAACAAAGAGCAAATAAAACGAACACTTAAAAAAACGCCATCCTGCCATACCACAGAGAAACAGTGTGCCATGTTCTAAGTTGACGATCTTTGTAAACAACAAATGTCTCTGTTCTCTAAGGCAAGTTGTATGCAAACATGGAACTATTTTGAAAGTTCCTATCCTCTCGTTAGCGGTCTGTGTCTTGTCCTTAAAACAAACTGCGACAACATGATGAGTCAACATTATGAGAAAACCGTTTAAACCACTATTCCTGCAGTATTTTTCCTGCTGCCTTTTCTTTCTATTGTTAGCACAGAGGTTGTTAAGCCATTGCCGAATTATTAGACAGTATCTTAAAAATGCCTCTAAAATCTTTTAAATTCCCCTTCTTTTGTATGTGTCATAAGTTACAAAGTGAAAATTTTCCTGGTGCCCCAGAATGGGACTCAAACCACAAAGGGAGAAAATTAAGAAGTCGACACTCTGAAGAAAGTCCCTAGCACACAGGACCAGGCCATGCCCTCAGGTCTGAGTGAACCAGAGGTCTCCATTCTAGGGGAGAGCCGAGGGTTAGGGTTAGGGCTAGGTAGGATTGGGGTTTTACTATACTGTCAAACTTCTTTTTAGGGATTCCTTTATATTTGCTCTTTATTTTGTGTTGCCCAAGGTTGTTTTTCTAGGAGCACATCCCATGTCTACGGATTATAGCTCATGGTTCCAGGGCACAAGATTCTTGCATGTTTCAAAATGTCTGAAACCCAAGTCCCCGTGTTCAATGTTACATCCTTACTCAGGCCTGGCAGAAGCTGGATGTGTTCCCATCCTGTTCATGTGATGCAATGTGTACTAAAGAGCCAGCATTGCAAGACAGAATGAGCACAGGTGACACCCAGACCCTGGAGACAGCAGGAGATCAACACTGCTCCCCCTGGGACCCACGTTATACTAGAGGGGTGCAGCAGCAACCAGTCACGCAGACAGTTCTAAGGAGGGGGCTACAGTTCCCTCGGTCTGTACAACCGCCAAGCCCACCAAAGAGCTCAGACACGGGCTGAGCTTCATGGGTTCCACCAACAATGTGTCATCCCTGCAACTCTTAATGGGACGGATGGCATTGACTCTGTACCAAAGTGACTCTAAATATGAGGTATTTCTAGAAACATATGAACCAATTTATTTGCATTTTTTCACATAATATGTGATAAAATCAACCTGAGTCTTAAAAAAACTCTTTCCAAAAGATATAATTTTCAAAAAATGTGACAAAGATGGGTTGTGGCATAGTTCAATTGGTAACATTGCATCTCATTTAGTGAATGAAAATATAAAATAATGTTGCATTGTACAATTGCTGGTATTAAAACCAGGGAGTGGGAAGGAAGATGAGGACATGGAGATCCTTACTAAGAGGGGTATCCATGGAGAAGAAGGCCCCACCCAGATCCTAGGAAGGTAAGGTCCTCAAGAGGGAAGCATCTACGGACCAGGAGTGACTTGGTAGGAAGGGAGCCGCTCCCGAGGCTCGGCTGTCTCCTGACGCTGCGCACCTGCTGGTCTGCTCCAAATCTACGTGAAGGGTGAAAAGGAGATTTGGTGAGAGATGGCAGGAGGGCTGCAGAAGAGTCTACGTGCTTGCCTGTCGTTTCTGCAAGAATGTGTCTGTTCCTTTGTACACGCCGATAACAGCCAAGATGAGAAGCTAATTAAGGACACAATGTCCTTTACCATAGCTTCAAAGAAAATGAAATACCTAGGAATACACCTAACAGAAGAGGGGAAGGACATCTATAAAGAAAATTGTGAAACCCTAAGGAAAGATATAGCAGAAGATATTAACAAATGGAAGAAAATACCATGCTCATGGCTGGGAAGAATCAACATTGTTAAAATGTCTATACTACCCAAACCAATCTACAGATTCAGTGCCATCCCTATTAAAATACCAACATCATACTTTCAAGACTTGTTTCACAGAAAGAAAGTTTCACTTTCAGAAAGTAGCTGGGTTTCCTCCCTGTTGCCCCCCCCACAAAAGATTGCCTGTCCCAGGTCAGGGGTCAGGACACCTGGAACATCCCAAAGGCTCTGCATAAAAGAGCCCTCAGCCTGACGCCCGCCTCACAGAGGACTTCCATCCCCAGACCGCGGCGATGGCTGGTGAGGCAGTGCAACATGGCAGAGTCGCGTTACTGTACCTGTGGGCACAACACCTTTCCCACCCACCCTAGAGGCCCCGACTCCACAGCAGGGGGACAGCAGAGAAGGAAGGAGGAGTGACAAAAGCAGACATAAGTCCTTCCAGAAAAGAGTTAAGCCCTTGCTTGAGAACAGAAAAGAAAAAGACAAAATTGGAGTTTCAACTGGATTGAACTTACGATAACTGAAAATGAAGGAGGGCTGTGGGGCTTTGAATTAGAGATTTGACAGAGAACAGTTGAAGAATGTGATTAGAAAAGATAAAAGTTCAGGCTGCTCCATTATCTAGTCACACTTATGTGACAAGCATTTTAACACATGATAAATCTTCCTCACATTCGGCTGCCTGAACAAACCACACAAAACAAACGGGGGAGAGACTCGCAAAACATACCCTCTCAGCCAGCTGACTAAAGAGTCACAGTCTCAGCCTCCGCATGAATTCATCACACTCTTCATATGCGATACTAGAATTATTTCTATGTTGTATTTTCAGACAATGCTACTAATTTTTTTTTTTTTGCAATATTTTTGGCTGGGGCTGGGTTTGAACCCACCACCTCTGGCATACGGGGCCGGCACCCTACTCCTTTGAGCCACAGGCATCACTCTACTAATTACATTTTTTAATAGCCTGCTAATCTACAATTCTAGTTGCAATACCGATAGCTGAGCCCTGGATAATCTTTTTTCCCAATGGGTTGTGCTGCTCTGATAGCTTACTTTGAATGAAGCTAGAGTGCATTATTCTCACTATCAGATTTAACTTTGTTGGCATGAAGTCTGTCAGCACCATCCTCAGCAGTTCAGTCTGATGAATGAAGTTGAGAACTGCATGTGTGTCTTTAACCTCACTGGTCTCAATACCATGTAGTAACTCACCAAGAGTCATAGAGTTATTTTATAAAACTTTACTTCATAAAAACCACTGAGGAAATTGGTCAGTATTTGTCACTATACAAAGTGATACTGATGATTAATATGAAAATAGGTGGTCGCAGGGACCGAAACTCACAGGACTCATTAGAGCATGGAAACAGAGGTTGCTGACTTCTGGAATATCCAACACGTGCTCTTCAACATAAAGATCAAGGAACTAACGTTTGTGGACATGGAAACAGCTGCCCAGCAATATCCACGATTTATTTGCCTTGTGTGCAGGACAGATGACCAGAACCTTTACCCCACTGAGGGAAGCAGGGAAGCTTCAGGACGGTCTGCGGCAGGGCAGTACGCGGGAGGGGCGGCTTCCTCCCTACACGAACCAGGTTGCAGGATGGACCAAGAGGCCTTCAGTGGAACACTGAATTAATACCCTGTCTCAATAGGAGACCCGCTCAGGCTCAGGCCTGACTCCAGGAAACCAGATGGTTCTGAAACATTATGTGGTGTGTATTAAACCCATGCTGACCGATTCTTTTGCTGAAGAATCTATTCCCTCCATGAAAGGGATGACCAGAAAAACTGCATGAATGAACTGCGTCTCTGCAGACTCAACCTTGCCTCCAGTGGCTCTCTCAGTGTGCCAGGCCCGAACACTAAGAGATAAAGGTTTATCGTTATTGGCTGGGCAGAGGAGGGGACAACTTAGGTCATTAGGAAGGACTGTAAGGAAAATTCTGAAGACAGTGAAGAGAGTACAGACGCCTCACAGATCTTCGGCCAGGGAGTGATCAGAGTCCTTATATTCCCTAACTTTATTTTGGAACTGCCAGAGTTAAACAAGAGATGCTGAGAAACTTCTAGTATCAGTTCCCAGGACCATTTAACCCAGGGATATCTCATCCAGAATTTTATTATAGGGCCTAGTAGGTATCTGGTATGACATGAATTAAAAAAAAAATCCAAAAACCTGTAGGCTACAAAAAACATTTGCTTCAGTTCAGATTTTCAAACACCCTTCATAAACAACTGATTCAATGTAAATAGATTTTCTCAACACAAAAGAACATAATGTGCTCAAATTAAAAAAATAGGAAAGAAAGAAAGAAAAAGGAAAGAAGATCCTGATCACCCACCTACACAGCCCTGACTTCAATCCTGGTAAACTAATTTTCCATGTGTGGTTTGAGCTTAATTAGCTAAAGACACAAAACTAAATGCAAACATTCTGCTTCTTGTACTATTTTGTTACAGCGTGTGTGGATGATAATTTTTATAATGTGCAGGCTAAAGATTACAAGGTTCAGAAAAGGAACAAGGAAAGAAAAATGCATAAAAGCATAAAATATTTGGCAGGTATTTTTTAAAACTTTGTATTGAATTTTTAGGCATTGGAAATAAATGTGTAGGTGAACCAATTCCTCACTGTAGATATTTTAATAATATTCCCTGAGTTCTGCCCTTTCCCAAATCTCTCCTAGCGTTACCTAACGCATGATATAATCACTGTGGTGGTCATAGCATTTTCTTCACTTTGAGTGAATTTTGTGCTTTTGACAGGTAACTCTCAATTAGGGAGCAGCTGTCATTGTTACTAACACTCTTTAGGAGATGTCTGAATTTCAGGACTTTGATTCTTACAGCCCTTATCAACCCCACTCATTGTCATTTTTTAAAAAATTCTACTTTTAAGCTAAAGGGAAGTTATTTTTAATTACATAAAACATATTTTCTAACCTAAGGTAACACATGAAAACCTAGAATTAAAAATGAACACCTGCTATATGGGCGGACTGACACAGCAGACCACTGGCTGGCCTCCCACCGGCTCCCCACTGCACAGCCAGCTGGACCACAGGACCAGCCAGGAGGACAGCCAGCGCCCTTCCTGGTGGTCAACTGAGTCATGGTGTCATCTGTATTTAAGACTAGAATAGGAAATTTAAGAATGAATTTATCAGAATTGCAAAAGCATGAAGAGAACTGGCAAGAGAAAATTTATTTAAAACGTACAAGAAAGCAAATTATTCAATGATTTAATATACAACCCGGTTCTACCAGTTTCTGCTTCTTCTGTGAACTTAGAGGTGTTATTAAACTCTCTGTGCTCTAAAGTAGGGAATAAGCTACCATCTCTTCCTGGGTTGCGAGGGGAATTGAGTGACTTAATGCTTATAAAGTGCGTATGAGACTGTCCGGCCCATGTCGAGTCTCGGGAAATGTAACTATTATTGTCCTCCAGATCATGATGACTGTCACCATCATCCTCTCCGGGGCCTCAGCAATGTTCCCAAGCTGATCTTGTAAAACCTCTTCCTAGTTTGTGACATTTATGCTCCATGGGCCTTCTCTGTGACAGCAAATTGTTTGTTTGTTTGTTTGAGACAGAGTCTGACTCTGTCACCTTGGGTAGAGTGCCATGGTGTCAGCACAGCTCACAGCAACCTCCAACTGTTAGGCTCAAGAGGCCCTTCTGCTTCAGCCTCCTGAGGACCTGAGACCACAGGCACCTGCCTCCATGGCTGGATAATTTTTCTATTTTTAGTAGAGACAGATCTCGCTCTTACTCAGACTAGTCTTGAACTCCTGAGCTCAAGGGAACCACCCCCCTCAGCCTCCCAGAGTGCTGCTGGGATTACAGGTGTGAGTCACCAGGCCCGGCCCCAGCAAGCTTGTTTCTACCTTACAGTATTGTACTTGCTGTTTTCTGGCTTGTACCATGTGGCTTATTGCTTCTTCATTCAGGTCTCGGCTCAAAGGCCACTTTCACGTTTATGTCTCCAGGGATGCTCTTGTGAAACTAGCTGCACTCTGTGATATCCTCTCACGCTTTTCCTTTCTTAATGGAACTTAAATTTACGAGATTATCTACTACACTTGTTTGTATACTTTTTGTCGATCTCTGCCTCCCACCCTTGAATGTAATCTCCATGAAGATGACAACATTGTCCGTCTGGTTCCTAACAGCAGCCCCAGGTAGATGCCAACCCCTGGACAGCATTTAGCCCCTAACAAAGTCTACGAGAGCATGGAAGTCCGGATCTACCAGGGGACGATAGCCATATGGCTTTTCACACAAAGATGTTGGTGATTTTTTTCCCAACATATGTTGATTTTGCTTTCTGTCAAAGGCAAAGTGCTCAAATATTGCACTCTGACTCACTAGCTTTCTTGAAGGTGTATAATACAATCTAGAGACTATAACCAGATTTATGTACACATAGTTTTTAAATTCTGGTCCAGTCTGCGGTCTTGACACAAAGCTGCTGCCTGCATGATGCCGTCTCCTTTTCATCCACCGTGTTTTCAAAAATGTTGCCGTTCTGTCTGGGGGCTGTGGCTCACCCTGTAATCCTGACACTCTGGGAGGTCCAGGCGGGTGGATTGCCTGAGCTCACAAGTTCCAGACCAGCCTGAGCAAAAGGGAGACCCATCTCTACTAAAATAGAAAAACTGAGGGGAGATGATTACTTGAACCTGAGTTGGAGGTTTCTGTGAGCTATGAGGCCATGGCACTCTACCCAGGGCTACAGTTTGAGAATCTGTCTCCATAAAAAAACAATGAAAGTCAGCTGATTTCACACACACACACAAATGTTGGCGTTCTGAGCTACATCTGAAGTGATCAGTGTTAGCTGCATTTCATATAAAATTAGTATTATTAACAGGGCCTACACAAATACCATTTATCTTCCTATTATTTTTATTTTACCTTTAAATTTTCATAAAAATGTCGCTCTTTGCAGAAGAGAGAAGGTAACAATGATTCCTTAAACCAACTGGCCCATATTATAGAAAACGCGAGAGTAAATGGGGAACCCGTCTCAGTAGGAGCCCGCGTGGCCGCCGGGTCAGTCTGCGGGCGCCGGCCTGAAGGGCCCAGCGGGGCAGGCGGTGACCTCATTCGCGAAGCCCTTTTGTGCGGAGGACAAAGAGCAATGCTGCCCTCTGGTGTCCGCAGTGACCAGCCGGTTACGCGGCGTCCCGCGGCTCCTAAAGGAAAGCGCAGAGGAAGCCGCGATGCCACCTGGGCGCCGGTAGAGCCGGCAGGGTCGCTCACAGCTCAGCCCCTAACACAGGGTCTGTTTTTGTGAAAAAACACCAAGAGTTTGAAACAACTGCTCATCGTTAAGAATAAAATAACTGGATTTCCACAATCGGTTCACGGGGACCCAGACTTCCCCGCGACGCAGAGGGAGCCAGGGACAGTGGCGGGGGCTGCGCTGTCCGCGCCACCCCAGACCCTGCGGTGGGCGGCTCGGAGCTGACTGTCGCTGCCACAGAGGTCAGAATAATACAAGATGCCGGAACTCCGACCTGAGAACTCCCCGACTCCCAAATCTGCCTTGGGTGGAGGGAGGGCGACCTTGCCGAGGAGAGACTGCAGCCTGACTGTCCAGGCGCGGCCCCAGACCCCAGAACCCCTCAGCGGGCAGGGAGGCGTCCCACCTGCTGAAGCCTCTGTGTGGCCATGACAACGTACAGTCTGGAATACTCAGCAAGACCTGTTTTACCTGTTTAAATATTTCTAGTGACAACCGCAGAAAATTACTATGATTCAAGAAAAACAATGTGTCTCCAATTATTTTCCCTGGCTCTGGTTTTATCGGGGTAGACACTTGTATAGGTGTCACTGAGTGTACCAGAAGGAATTTCAGGACCAGAGCCTCCAAAACGCTCGATTTTTCTAGTTTTCGTAGAGCTGGCGTCCTGCTCCGGCTCACGCTGGTCTCCGGCTCACGCTGGTCTCCGGCTCACGCTGGTCTCCAGCTCCTGAGCCGCGGTGATGCACCTGCCCGGGCCTCGCAGCGGGCTAGGATTACAGCGTGAGCCGCCTCGCCCGGACTCCAAAACACCCCAAGTCCCCATTTTTGGCTGCTGTACCTTAAACAAATATATAGTCAATTTTCCACCCAGAGGTGGCTAGAAGCAAAGTGACAAAGGAGAACTGTGTGTCCAAAACAAATACATACGTCAAATTACTCTGCAATGAGAAGGTTTATATGTTTTCTTCATAATTTATTTACATGATCATAATGAGCCTGGATAATTCTTGTGTCACAAATACTTTTCCTCCTTAAAATTAGATGTGTCTCCTGTGGTTACTATCTAATAATTAAATAGAACAACACTTACATTCCCAATTGGGTAACGTTGTAAAGTGATATTCTCCAATTGCGCCCACAGTTTTCATCAAATAATTCCTCCTATCTGTGAGGGGCAGCCGGCTATGTGTCCAAAGGACCACAGCATCTCTGACCAACGGGTGCAGAAACACATCTCTCACCAGAAAGCATGCTTTCTTATTCAATCCACCTGGTATCTCCTGTCTCATGTTTTAGATCATCCAGAAACATCATGAATTACCAATTAACAAAACAAAGGCCAGTTCCACACGGCCTGGGTTCAAAATTTGCTTTTCCTGTGTACAGACACATTACCAACATTTAACCTTCCTGTGCCTCTGTTTTCTCATCTGTGTAAGAGGTTAACGGTAGTGCTGACCTCATACCTGGGAAAGAAAAAAGTAATCATTTCTTGTAACAAATGAAAGATAGCCCTTTATATATAGTAAATCTCTATAAATATTACCTAATATGTTTATTTCATTTTTAAAAAATACATACTGGCACAAATAATGTTCTTAACAAATGTTAATATTCATTATTTCAGAAACCTTTCCTTATTATTGAAATATAAACAGTTACAAGGATGGTATGTTTTTATTGGAAAGGGCCACAAAGATAGAAAACCTCCAAGGAAAGTGATTTCAAATTATAATCTCTGTCTCTGAGGAGACAGAAAGAAGAAGTTGGTGCCCTTCATGAAATCTTGGAAAGAGGTATTTATCATCGTAATCAAAGAGATGGGTCTACCTAACTTATTTTTTATAGAATAATATTAGAGACAGTGTATGAAAACCTGGAACAATTGACTAGGAAGATAAGCAGCTTACTGGAGTGTAGTGGGCATAAATAGCTCGGCTGGCCACCTGGGGAGCACGTTCTGGAAGCATGAAGATGATGGGAAAATTTCAAGGATAGGAAGACCACACACACACACGGCCACATACATACACAGGAGATAAACACACAGACTAAGCCAAGTTTAAATTGTGTTTGCAACCACCCTTTTGGTAAATATATGCTAAGTACAGTGGCCAGGTAGGTGAATGAGGTTTCCAAAGCATGTAAATTTCAAGGGACAGAAAATACTGAGATAAAATTACCCAAAATGTTTTTAGGTGCAATAATTTGGGGGAAACTCAAGAGAAACATAATTTCAAAAGTCTACATTGAATTTATACTTGTGTGCAATTTCACAAACAAAATCAGTGATGTTTTTTAAAAAGAATGCATGAGGCAAGAAATAAGGTAGATCGTGGGTTCTTAGTACGAAGTACAGGTTTTCCTTGTGAAATGAATGTTACTGAAACATCTTTGCTCACCTCACTAAAAGGAAGCTAACCACAAAACTCAAAATGAGGCATACTGACTAGATCCTGTATGCACACAGGTTCAAAGTTTCTATTTGAAATTTGTGTTCTCCGAGTAGCTGAGATTTGACAGAAGTTAAGTAAGAAACCAACAAAGAGCTTAGGCTGAGACTCTACAGTGAACAATGCCCAGCCCTTTTCTGGCAAAATTAACCACATACTAGTGTTTGATGACAGACACAAAGAAAAATGTGCTATTTCACAGTTTCATCTCTGAAATATTAAATTTGGTAATAATGATTTTTAATAAAGCTTAAATCAAAGCCTTAAAAAGTGAAATTTTATATTCAAATAATAGAGGAAATTGTCCACTGCGTGTTTCATACCCAGAAGTGGGAGCAGTTGATGCTTTATTTTTGACTTTAAATCATACAACCTATTCACATTCATATATAAAAAATAACAATAGGTTAGGTGACAGCACTGCTTTTTGAGAGCAGCTAGAGTAGGATCAAGATTTCAGGTCCTCCATTAGGGGAGCAAGCGTGAATGGTCAGCACACATGGTAGGGCCTATGTAGGCTGACCACCCGCTAGGCTGTAATAGCTCGTCAACTTGGAGGTGGTCAACACAAGGAACCAGGCCTGCTGTACTGACACGTAAATGTGGTGCATGTCCAGGTTACGAAAGTTAGGTCAAGCAAGGAGCTGGTCAGTGTGAGTGTTAACAGAATTTCTTTCCTCAGTAGGTCCTTGGTCTCGGGGATTCAAAGAATGAGCCCACGGACAAAAGTGGTAAGACAGGATTTTATTACACAGAAAGGAATAAAGAAGAAGAAGAAAGCACCAGAGCTTCTGGACAGAAGAAGCACCAGAGCTTCTGGCAGGAGAAAAGACCCAAGTTGGAAGTCTCCACTGGTGGGTCCTTTGTCTAGGGGTATAAGGTCTTGAGAATTACATTGGCCAGACTTGGTAGATGGAAACGGTTTTTCAATGTTAATGAGTGTTACTGACAAATGAATGCCCTCCAGCTTGGGGCAAAAGGTCAGGACAAGGGAAGTGGATCCAGAAAGGCACAGGAGGGGGTGCCAGGACTTGTCAGAAGCCAAGACTGAAGAGCTGCAGCCGAAACAAGGAACTCCAACGTTTCTGGCCAATAACCAGACACTCAGAAGAAGCAAGGGAGGGTTATTCTCTGTAGATTTCAGGAAAAGGCAGACTTCCTGATCCCCCGTGACCTCTAGCCATCAGAACCATCACACAACACACTTCTGTTGCTTTAAGCTGCCTCATTGTGCTACTTTCTTATGGCAACCTTAGGAAACTAAGACTAAAAGATTTAAAAATTTATAAATGCCAAAGAGGTTTTTTAAATGAAATGATTATAATATTATCACAAAAGAAGAAAATTCACACCTAAAGAGAAGCTAGAACTAAAAATTGATGTGGCAGATTGCCAGCAAATGGCAAGGTTTAGTGGCAAGACCAAAGTTCAGTGGAGGCCGTCATGATTCTAGTAGAATTTAGTTCCCCAAACCCGTATGTTCATTAAGTAAGTAGGACCTAAAGTTCGAGGAACTCAATCACAGTCCACTCAGATGACTGTGTGTGCACCTTAGCTATTCAGTAGTGATATTTGATTTTATTTATTTTACTTTCCTGCAGATTGCTTGATCTAATGGAAGAAAAATCTAACATAATGATAGTACACTTAATATATTTTCACATACAAAAAACTAATATTTGTTGACTTTTCATTATGACATATTATTTTTCCAAGAGTTTTGTGTACATCATCTAATTTAATTCTTGCAACAATTCTAGGAGGTAGATTTTCCTTAGGGCAAAATGAAGTGCAAAAGATTCAAATCCAATGTTGACACTCACATAACTAACAAACCCAGAGGTAAGATTCGAGGTTCTGAGCGTGGTCTGTGAAAGCCCAGACTCACAGCACCCTTGGTGACAACCTGACCAAAGCCTGCCACCCAGTCACTTGTTATAAAGTGCAAATAATATCAGCAGAGCAGAAGAATTAGTGTATCTGGATTTTTTTCTAGATGAGAGAGAAAGAGAGATGGAGCATGAACTTTGAAAAGAGAGAAGGAAATCTCTTTGCCGTTTATATCAGAAAACCATTGGAAGACACAGCTGAATGACTTCCACATCTAAGTGCATCACATTACTCATGTTTTGCATCTAGGACTGCTACTTTCTGTCCTCGGAGCCAGTCAGAGCAGGATTTTAATTATTTGTACTTCAGTTTTTATAAAATAGGAATAATGAGGTGCACCACATGCTACTAGTAAATGGTAGGAATCATGGATGTCATTAAAACATTGTATTTTAAGAAAAGGAATCTATCATTCTGTAATGGAGTAGACGGCGAGAGAAGAGGTTCCTGTTACCGACATCTTGACTACAGATGCTGTGTCCTGCACACTGGGGGCAGTTCAACCGTTCCCCCATCCTCTGTATTCCTGCAATCTGTGCCGGACACAGAAGCCTTGGACAAGTGCTCTGTTTACCTTTTTAGCAAGACAATTAGTAATGTTGTGTTCTTTCCACAGGAGGCATAGAACGTCTGTTTATCACACTTTATTGATATGTGAAATGATCACACAGTCTCAACACCCACACACATTAATTTACTGGGGCTTCAAATGGTGATACCCTAATTCTATAATTTTATGAAGAGCTCTTTCAGAAGAGTAGTTCAGGTAATTTAGGATGATAAATGCAGGATTCCTGTTATGTAATACAACCGGTTTTCAGAACAATGATTTACTTAACCTCTCAGAAAGTCATGATTTATTTCTGTCTTACTATCATTAAAACTCATGCAATTAAACATATTTTTTATTACAACTTTTGTCACTAATGAAAATTAGATTGTCCCATTTGGGGCTGGTGGGTGCATCTTCATGAAGATTCCTAAGCCCCTTTGCAATGACCTTGGTAGTCTCTGACAGTGCTGTTACCATTGGTTATACTGAGACGATCCTGTTTCATCTTGGGCATTTCCTACCAAGGTCTGAACCCATAATCAGCTTTTCTTAAAGAATTCTTGAGATTTTAAAATGGGAAATAGTATTTAAATTCCATAGTTTGCACACTAAGGATGCTCATTCCTTCTAAGTTGGCTCGTTATTTCTTGGTCTTTTCCGTAAATAGAATTAGAAAATAACTTACAATATCAAGCTCTTATTTTCAATTTAAATGTAGCATTATGAATGTGGAAGTAAATACAGAAGTAACAGTCGAAGAACTGTTACCGTCTACTACTTAATGTCTTCCATATAACATGAAGAGCTCATGTTTTTCCCCTAAAAACCCTTGTTATTAAGAACAATGCATGTGAAAAATTAGAATATTCCCAATGCACTTATTTGCTTTAAACTGCAATACATATAGAACAAAGTAACAATTCTAACACTAACACTATTCATTCTGATTAATAAAGTGGTTATTTTTGCATATGTGATCCCAATTTTTGAGTGTTTATCCTATATCCTCCCTGTCACATAGAGGCATTGCCATTGTATCTTATAATCTCTCTCCTTCACCCTCATTCATTCTTAACTATATAGTAAAACAAGTCATTATTTGATGACTCTCTGGTCATTTTAGTTATCTGAAACTCGTTTTCTGCTAGATTCCTTAGAAAAGTCACCCTAAAATATTCTGTTATTACATGTTGGTGCCTGTTAATAGCACTTTCCTTTATCAATGGGGATCAGTTTTGCTAGATATAATTTTTTTCCTTGAGACTCCTAAATGTACTACTTCATTTTTCCCATCACAAAACACTGTTGTTGTTGAAAATTCTGTTGCTAATTTTATTTCCCATGAAAACCACATATTCTTTTTACTTAGATATTTTGGATTCTTCTTCCAAGGCCACTAACTGCACTAGAGTAAGCCCTGGCATGTATGCAGTCCTTCCATTTCCTCTGCTGATAGAACATTTCAAGTATTTTCCCCCTTTTGGAACATTTTTCTCCATGTAATGCTCACTTGCAGTATTATTGTTGCTGTTCCAGTTACTCTGTCTCTTTTCTTTGGAGATCGCCTCTCTCTGTATCTTGTATCTTCTTGGACTATTTTCAACATTTGCCACTTTTTCTTGAATCCTCCTTTATCATTTTCCTTATTTTGAAGTTCTTTTTACTATGCATTTAAAGATTTTTATCTGCTTTTGTATTTCTTCTACTGCAGTCTAAATTTGTAAAATAACATTTTTAAGTAATAATTTTTTCTTGAGTTTTATTGTTTCACCTCAGATTTTTTTGGATTCAGATTTATGTTATTCTTCATAATTTGTACATATTTTTACCATCTCTTAGGTTATCTTAAATTGTTTTGGGAGATTCTATTTTTGAAGTGTGTATCTCTTATAAGAAGGTAATTCTCCTCTTTAATACTTTTTTATTATAGTAACTTTATGCTTTGTCTTTGATTTTTGTTATTTCCTAGTGTTCACTTTTATGCAAATTTCTTTGTCTCAAAAAAAAGGCTAGAGTGCTGTGGCATCTTAGCCCAGAGCAACCTCAAACTCCTGGGCACAAGCCATCCTCCTGTCTGAGCCTCCTGAGTAGCTGGGACTTACAGGAGCCTGCCAAAGTGCCCAGCTAGGTTTTTATTTTTAGTAGGGATGGGGTCTCTTCTTGTTCAGGCTGGTTTCAAACTCTTTAGCTCTATGGATCCTCCTGCCTCCGCCTCACAGAGTGCTGAGGTCACAGGTGAGAGTCACTACCCCCAACCCAAATGTCTTTCAGTGAATTTTAGAAGGAGTTTGACTCACACAGTTTGCCTATTTCGAGTCCCTCCTGTATAATATTTACTGGGTCTTTAAAAGCACGTCTTCTTCCCATGGTTCTGATGCTCTGTGACCTGCCCCTGCCCCTCTCTGGGTCTGCCCTTTCCTCTGTCTCTGGGGCTCCTGCACCTGCGCCCCAGCACGCGCTTCAGTCCACGGCTCCTGGCCCCCAGGCTGCTCCTGGCCGTTTAGTAAAAACAGTCTCGCACTCTCCACTGGCTCAGCGGGCAGAATACCTCGGGTTTCGGCAGCTCTTCTGAAGTCTGCACCCCGTCTGCCCCAGTGGACATCCATGTGCTACCCTACCATGCTCCACCTGTCGCCTCTGCTCTCCCGGGAACAGACGGCGGTTTCTTCCCCCCATTCCTATTCTGCTCTCCAGCCACTCGGCGTGTTTTAACTTGGGGCTTCAGGAAGATCCGAATCCTAACGCCGATGTGGGGGTGCAGTGTGTCTCAGAGTTGTTTTTCACAATGTTAATCCATTTTTGTCCTCCCGATGCTCTTTTGTTTCTGTCTGTTTAATTTTACTTCAGTGTTCACGCAGAGGTTAGAGAGGGTCTGGCGGGGTTGCACTTGGCAGCCTGGCAGGATGCCGAGTCTACACCAGAGTGGGGAAAGCGCCCAGGTTGTCCTCTGCTCGGTAAGGTCCCTTTTGTGTCGTTCGTAGTTTTGGTGTGCTGAACCTACATGGTATCTCTGTAAGTTCCCCTTACTTCTCTGTATTCCCTGCCTATTATTTTGAATGCAAGTCTCAGTATTAGAAAATACTCCTCCTTTCAGGCAGGTTTAGTCTCTTTTACTGAATCATCTGCAAGCTTAGTTTTTAAGGGAAACTATGAATTGAACACAACTGACAGTCTCCATGTTTATATTTATGCATCATGTGGTAAAACTGCCTTTGTAATGCATAAAATGTAAAAAGTGAAAAAAAATTGAAGAGATAAAGAAGAGTAAAGAAGATTGGCATTACTGGGGCTGGCAGGGTCAAGCAAGGCGGGGCCTGCCAAACAGGAATGACAACTGCAAGGAGAAAATAGCCGGGTGTTGTGGTGGGTGCCTGCAGTCCCAGCTACTTGGGAGGCTGAGACTCGCTTAAGCCCAAGAGTTGAAGGTTGCTGTGAGCTGTGACTTTACAGCACTCTACCCAGGGCAGTAAGTAAGACTCTGTCTCAAAAAAAACAAAAAACAACAACAACAAAAAAGATTGGCATTAAAAGATAGAGGGAGAAAAGAAAAGCAATAGATGTAGAAGATTAAAAATTTGTGATTTTTATTAGTAATAAATTGATGGCAACAGGATAATTCAATAATCTTGTTTTTGCACAAATACAGGGTGTCCTTAAAGTTCGTGTGCAATTAAAATAGTTGGATATTTTATATTGCACATGAACTTTGTGGAAACCTTGCAATACTTTTCCCTGAAAAACATACATTCATAAATATTTAATAATTGCTTATGGTGAAGTATAGCTTATTAGGTCAGCTGATAAATTTAGGGCAGAATTTCCTCAAGAGGAAAACCATCCCTAATGTGATGTTTCATTTGTGCTGACCTAGAAAAGCTTCAAGAGCTCAGTGGGGTTTCTAGCTGGTGCACACATCTGCGATGGCTCTCCTACGCTTTCCTTATTACTTTTTGATTTTCAAATCGTGTATTTTTTTTGGCTCCCCTTGTTTCTATTCACTAACTTCCTACTAAATGCACTGTGTAAGGATTCTGAAGAGCAAGATCTAAAAAGCTTGCAATTTAGACAACTATTAAACTTTTTATAAATTCACTAACAAGACCTCTGGGGTAAAACTTTAAAGCCTCAGAGATTTGGGGGATTGGAAAGTCTTCAGCTACGCTGGCACCTGCCTTTCCTGCAGTCCTGTATTTGCAAATCTTCTGCCTCTCTGCTGTCTTTGATCATTTCCTTTTGTTTTAGTAAGCACTGCTTTAGTGCATTTCTCTACTAGTTATGCATCCTGACTGCTCCCCTGGATCCTGGCAAAATTCTCTGTGTTTTACTTTGTATTATAACACCTCTTACTGGCAAAACCACGATGTACCTGATTTCAGTGCACGAATAAATCTCTAAGTGTTAAGAAAAATACAAATCTGGACACACGTTTAAATCGTATTCTCTAGAGATCACTACGTAATTCAGGGTTATTCAATTATCTTCTGGCTTCATGTTTCGCATGGTTGGACTTGTTTAGGTAAATTAGATCTGTATTTGTTTATAGTTCTGGGTTAATCATGCTTTGCTTTTCTTGCTTAATTTCTTCCAGGTGGATCAAAATAAATGAACAGTGCTTTAGCAGAGGTTGGATTTTCCTGTGGCTGTTTTCCTCACAATCTTGTTTGGTTAGAATTGTCAGGCCAGTTGATACTTTCAATGTGCAGGATACTCGGAGTGACTCACCTCACGTCCACTGAGGACTTGACAGGTCAAACTAAGAAGCAGGCAATAATTAGGGACACTTAGATCTTCTGAAAATAACTTTAGGTAAACTCAGCGTAAGTTATAAAACTGTTTACCGCAGGCACTGACGGCAGACTTTCATTTCACCCATTACCATAAGGAATTTTACCCCCAAGAAGATCCAATCTTCTCATAGGTCAGCAGCTTCCACTGGGCCTGTGGCCTCCAGCAAAGCTCAACCTGCTCAAGGGCCCCTCTGAGCACCGAGTCTGCTGTGTGACAAGAGGTGCTTGGGCTCCAAGCTCCTGCTGGGAAGATCACTGTGATTGAATCCCTCCCCCAGGCGGCAGATAGCCTCACTGGACTTCCTGTTCCAGAACATTTACTTTCCTTTTCCCAGAAAAAGCATAGTGCCTGTTGTAACCATTGGATGAATCCCTCACACCTCCTCTTTGTAAAGTGAACTACTGATTTCTTCACCATCCCCCACATCTACTGCAGTTTTAGATTCTGATAATTCCACCAACATCCCCCCAGCATTCTGGTCAACTCTACATCTGTGTAAAGGAAAACATGCAATCTGTTCAGTGGCTGTCCCTCGTCCTGTTGTCCCCGCTTGTTGAGCAACTGCCACTCTGGCCACACCCTCCATCTTCCCAGCTCCAGTCAGCCCCTGGGGCAGCTCCTGACACCAAGAGCGTCTGGAATGGGTCGCCCTGACTGTAGGCACTAGCCACGAACACTGCTACATCTTCCTAGTCGGTTCATCCTTTGACGTTGCAAGATGATCATTTCATTATTATTCTCTTTTCAAAGTTTCAACACCCACACTTGTTTTTCACTCAATGATTTCACTTATTTCACTAGAGAAGTAAAGCAACTGCAGATCGATTTTTCCCTCCTCTCTCAGCCACCACATCTATAAACCAACCTGCATTTACACATGAACTTTTCATTTCCCTCTTGTCAAAAACAGGCTGTGCACCTGCACTAAACATGTTCCAGGCTCAACCCTGTGCCCGTGCATAAGGACATCCTGTGTGCTCCCAGCCACGAGCTCGGGGCCCTGCCCCACCAGCCCGCTTCATGGGACATCCTATGTGCTCCCGGCCATGAGCTTGGGACCCTGCCCCACCAGCCCGCTTCATGGGACATCCTATGTGCTCCCGGCCATGAGCTCGGGACCCTGCCCCACCAGCCCGCTTCACTGGCTCTGCTTTCACTTGGCCTCAGTGGCTCCTATTTTTCTGGTTCCAACAGTCCACTCTTGTACTTCATTTGGTTCACCTCTCTGTAGCCCTGGGCACAGCAAGTCACCTTCCTTGTCCCACCCCATCACTTCTTAGACACCCTGTTTTGCTGATTTTTCTCTTTTTTTAAACCTTCTCAGTCTCGAAATGTTTCTACTAAAAATAGAAAAACTAGCTGGTGTTGTGGGAGGCACCTGTGGTCTCAGCTACTCAGGAGGCTAAGACAAGAGGCTCACTTGAGCCAGAGAGTTTGAGCTTGCTGTAAGCCTTGATAGCACGGCACTCTACTGAGGCTGACAGAGTGGGTCTCTGTCTCAAAATAAAAAGAAAAGAAAGAAAGGGTGGAGGAATCCGAAATCATCTCAGAAAGCTTATCACTCTGACATACTCACATTTGGCTTAACAAGACATTTCCTTCTCACAGGCTGAAGCTAGACGTGAGAGTTTTGCTGAAATGCCACAATAAGCTAAAATGTCGTATGTACCAAAATGAGCAAGTTTCCCATCATTAGTGTGTAGTGTACATGTCGCCCAGAAGCAGGGTAAACGCAAATTTTCTTAAAGATTTCATTGAGCTGTTGTCAGACATGTAACACTCAGGTTTCAGAATGTGTGAAGGGAAAAAGTTAAACACCATTGTAATGGAGGCAGTAGGAGAAACAAAACGCCATTAATCCTTACACAGCCGTGGAAAATGATGTCATCCCGTAAACTTCAGCTTCCAAGAATTCAGGTTGAAATCTGTGGGAACTGAGCAGTGTGTGCGTGAGAAAGGCTCAGAGATGAGCGGGGCAGGCAGCGTGCCCGGCCCAGACAGGTGGCCCCCCCTGCTGTGTGAACGGCCTGCAGAACCTTCTGTCCAGTTCCTGAGACCCATCACCGAGGAATCCGCCTGCATCCGTGGACAAAACCCAGGCTCCTGGGACTGGGCAGTTCCCACTGAGGAAAGCATTTGCTATTAAATTGGCGTGGAACATGTAAAAATTAGATTTGATTTTGAAAAGTTATAAACATAAAAGAGGTTTTCTTTTTCTCCTCATTTTCTTTGAAATGATGTATTTCTTCTCAGGGGAGCTGGCCTCACACTGAAAAGCCTGGGGGGCTGGGGGCGGAGTGAAGTTCCGTCAGCAGCTTTGTCTGTGGCCCACACACCGACGGTGTGGCTTGGTACTAAGTCCAAGTTCAATAACTCATTCCCATGACGGGGTCCCGAGCCAGGCCAGCAGAAGATGAGCGCATATTCCTGATGTAAAATAGCTGCAGGCAGATTGCTCTTGAGCAAAGCATCAAGGTCAGCTCAGCACCACTAACTCTGTTTTCTATTTTCCAGGAAAAGTTCCTTGCAATACTAATTTCTTTCTAAAATACACAAAGAGTTGTGCAACCACTGAGGTCAGAGCTGAACCTGCTCAGATTCTGCGTGAGCTTGTTCAAGGCCCTGGTGTTCTCTGTTCTCATTTAGAACCTAAAAATTAGAGGAAACTGCTGTGCCCACCTGTAATGACAGACGCGTTCTCTGCACTAAGGACTCCCTGTTTGACTGATGTCACATCTGCTTGGCAGTGGCAACATTTTTGATAAAATATCACGTATGTCCTTGGCTCCATCTTCTCACCTGCCCCGACAAATCGACCCCATGCAGCTTTAGCTTCATTGTTTGGAAACCTTTAAGCTTCCTTTGTAAGAAAACTTGATCGAGCCAGGTGGGAGAAGCCGGGTTACTTTAGATGTGTCTGTGTATCCAGGCCACGTACCTTCTGCCACAGATACAGCTCTTGGCACAGGAAGGAGTGTAGTTCCGCTCCAGCATCTATTCTTCAAAGTATAGCATGCTTTCCTTTCTTATTTCTGAGTATTTATGAAGCAAGAACCAAGGTAAAAATTGTTATTTTTACATCTCAGAGATAATCTATACTCTAAACAACTAATCTTAAATCTATTGTTTTCCCTGACCGAGTTTGCTAAGAAATAAATTTTAATGTGACTTCCTTGATTTAACAGTACTTCCACATTTCAAGAAAGAGGAATATTTCTTTTTGTTGTTTAAAAGAGCTTGTATATAAAAACAAGCTCAATATATTTTTAAAGAGTACATTTTTTAATACAACAAACCTTTAGCAAAATTTCATTGCAATTTTTAAACTATTTTGGGAAACATGAAAATGCTAGGAGACCATAACTAAAGGGAAGCGGCCCGTGACCGAGTGCCGTGGGAAACAGCAGGCCCTGTAAGTTCTCTAGAGACTCACACTGCCTCTGAGCACAAACAGAGCTCCATACCACCCAGAATGAAGAAGCAAATTAAGTACTGATTCTCAAGCAATCCATGGTAGAACTTTGTCTTAGAAAATTCATTAACATTGATTGAAATGCAATTTGGCCAACACCTGTGGTCTGAATGTGTCCCCTTCAAAATTAATGGCCAGTGCAAGACGGGCTTCAGGACGTGACTAGGTCATGGACACTCCTCCTGTCGGAGTGGGGTTGAGGCCGTAGACAGAGGCTTCCCACCACACTAGACCCTCTTGACCTTCTGCCTTCTTCCCTGTGAGGACACAGCGTTCCTGGCCTTGGAGGCTGCAGCCTTCAGCATGAAGACACCTGCTGGTGCCTTGGACTTCCCAGCCTCCAGAACTAAGATACATTTCTGTTCCTTATGAATTACTCGGTCTGCAGTATTCTGTCACGGGAAGAGAAAATGAACTAAGATGTCTCCTGACTTAGCTCTAGTTGGCAGTGGGGACTACCATGGAAACTAATGTATTTTGGAAGCGTAGGTCAGGTCAGGATCTGTGCTTTAAAAACTATCCCACTCTCACTGCTCTGAAGCCCCAGTGAGAACTGACGTTCCCCTGAAGAGTTGCCTGTTTCTGGTTCATGGAAGACATCCAATCCCAGGCCTTTTGGTTTTGTGTTTAGCGGCCAAGTCCTGACTCTCATTCAGGCTGTAACACCATGGTGTGATCATAGCTCATTGCAGACTGGGATCCAGGCTCAAGGGGTCTCCCACCTCAGCCACTCCAGGAGTGAAGACTCCGAGCTAGCACCGCCAGGCCTGGCTGAGTATTTTACAGTTTGTAAAGACCATGTCTCACTCTGTTGTCCAGACTGATCTGTAAGCCCTGGCCTGAAGCCGTCCTCCCACCCGGGCCTCTGGGCTGTACTACGGGCATGAGTACAGCATCCAGGCTCAGTCCCAGTTTTAACACAAATACTGAATTGCTTCTTAATATTTTGGGAGTTTTTTGTTGTTGTTGTTTGGTTTGTTTGTTTGTTCTCCTCTTTGGTTCATTTCACTAGAATTTGGAAGAGGACAAAATACAAGCACTTATATCTATAAGGTTTTGAGCTATAACCATGTTCCCAAACACCTGTTTTACTTTTACAAATGAACAGTGTAGCTTTGCTTATATCCAGGAGGTGAGAGCCGTGCATCCTTCAGCACTGAAACCAATAGGTATGGTCAGAGTCCTATTTTACCAAAAATAGTAAAAGCTGAGGAAGAAGTCATCTGAAAATTCTTGCAAACATATAAATATTTTTCCACAGATAGATTTTTAATTTACAAACTACTATACAATTGTCTTTTAAATCTAAATGCCTTACAAATGTATAATATAAGTCCCAAGGTTCTTCCTTCTCTCCTTCCCCTAGTCGTGGTAAACTAGGACTGTTCAATAGTTTAGTGAATATTATACAAGTTTTTCCCTACTTCTCACATTTATCCACTTGTCACAGATTTTTAGGTTTATTTTTTAAACATAATATAGGTGACTGCAAAAATCTTTCTATCATTTGATAGGTTTCTTGTTCCTGCTAATCTTTCAGTGGTATTTTATTGTGGTGGTAAATATAAATATTTTATTATACAACTGTTCTCGAGTAGTTTTCTGTTTTTTGGATAAGCCACTTTGTTTATTCATAGATAGCTCATTTTCAAAATTTCTGCAATAAACAGTTTTCTTTTTTACCTTTGTGAGGGTATCTCTGTCAGAATAATAGAAGTGGACTTTTTTTAGGTAAGTGGCATGAAAATTATGTAATTTGATATAAATTGTTAAATTTTTCCAAAAAGAATATACCAATTTCAAATTGGATGTCACCAGTTTCGGTTTTCGCATCAGTCAAGGTTGTGTCATGATGTCACAGAACATTAAATAAATATATCATGCCCACATCTCTGTGTATCCCCAAGATCACGCTCCTGGCCATTATACTGTCCAGAACCCAGGTTATCACAGGCCACTTACTGCAGGACAAGGAGAGAGAGACCATCTTTACATGCCTAGTTCAGCAGTGATGCAAGTTTCCCACTGGCCACCTGTCATCTGCCACCTGTCCCATCTACTTGCAAAGAAAATGGAAAATGTGATTCTTTCATGTGACCCAGGAAGGGAGCAATGGTTATGGCTGACTTCTGGAAGTCACTGCCTTTTTGTTGCTAGTATAATGTATGAAAAATGAGATCTCATTATGGTTTTAGTTTTTCTCTCTGATGATCTCTGTAATCTTTTGTTGCTTTTTAAATTAAGCACTCTTTAATTTTTATTATTGATTTACAGGGAGCTCACAAAGTCCTGAGCATAATAACCTTTATTTTGGCATATAAGAAATATGTTCTCTGGGGCTTTCACCACTTAATTATAATCATAACATTTTTATGATTACAAAATGCCCCTCCCTGTGAAAATAATCACTTAACTCCGTGACACGCTGTACATTTGGGGATCTTCTATTTACTTTGCCAACTCTCTTTGAGGCTACGAGGCTAAAAGGCATATAGTTAAAAGCGCTGTGTTTCCAGCCTACAAGTGAAGACCCCACCAAACTCTTCAGCCCAATCATCACACCTAGGGTTTCATTTTAACCAAAGATCAGACTTTTTGAGATGCTGTCCATGATGGGGGACTGTGGGGGACTGTCATTCTCAGCTACGAACAGCACAATGGGTCCTCATCCATAAATTTCAGGGTTGAATGCCTGGAGACAGGCAGCACCCCAGGTGGGAGGGTGAGTTGCCTTTTATAGGCTTTGTGCAAGTATATTACAGAAGCAAAACGTGGTTGGTTAAGGGAGGGTTACAACTTGGGTAGTCATGGATACAGCAACGGAACAATAATTAATACAGCTTTGGTTGACAATGGATACATCTCATATCACAATGGTTATGGTTATACAACAATAATTAATCAAGTCTCAGTGAGTTTTCCACCATTGTTCATCTACTGAGAACTTGGGGGTTTTGTGAAACTTGGGACTTTTCTTCCTTGTACCTGAAGCTTGTTCTTGGCAACCTTAGGGGAAGGAGGGGGCCTGGGAACATGGCTGGGAAGCACTGTTCTCAGCCACCCTGGGGGGAGGAGGGACTTGCCTTGTTCCAGAGTTGACTCTGGGGGGAGAACAGAGGAGGAAGGAGATAGGCTGTGGGGGGGGGGGCACAGGTGAGGGCTGGGGAACAGGAGTGGGCAGGGGAAAGAGGGCTGGGTTACAACAATACTTGAAAAGGTTGAATTAAATTATTAAGGAATTTGGATTGAAAAATTTTATTTTTTTATTATTTTGAGAAAAGATTAAGCCACAATCTCAATTTTTTTTCTAAGAATGTATTTAATGTCAAAAAGCAATTGAATTATATCACAACCTTATTTTCTTATGGATTTTCATCCCAAAATTAATGTTCTTTTCTTTGGGTTAAATAAAAGCATTGAAAGAGGCGTTTGTTCTTTTTCTCCTTTTTAAGACAAGAGTTTCACTGTGTTGCCCTAGGTGGAGTGCGGTGGTGTCAGCCCAGCTCACCGCAGCCTGGAACTCCTGAGCTCAGGTGAGCCTCCTCCCTCAGCCTCCTGAGTAGCTGGGACTACAGGCACTTGACACAATGACTGGCTAGTTTTTCTTTCGATTTATATATTTATTTATTATTTTATTTTATTTTATTTTTTTGAAACAAGAGTCTCACTTTGTTGCTCTGGGTAGAGTGCTGTGGTGTCATAGCTCACAGCAACCTCAAACTCTTGGACTTTTGTGATTCTCTTGCCTCAGCCTCCCAAGTAACTGGGACTACAGGTGCCCATCACAATGCCCAGCTATTTTATGAGATCTCACTCTGGCTCAGGCTGGTCTGGAACCTGTGATCTCAGGCAATCCACCTGCCTCAGCCTCCCAGAGTGCTGGGATTATAGTCCTGAGCCCAGCGTCTGGCTAGTTTTTCTATTTTTAGTAGAGACAAAGTCTTGCTCTGGCTCAGACTGGTCTCCAACTCCTGAGCTTAAGCTATCTACTTGCTCAGTCTCCCAGAGTCCTGATGTTGCAGGCGTGAGCCACCACCCCTGGCCCACTACATGCCTTTAATTAACATTTCAATGAAAAGTGCAAAGTGGTTCTTTGTTCCTGTGTTGTTTAGAAAGACATCAAACACAGGAGTCCCACAAGCCACTCAGTCTGGCTCAATGCCCCTACTAGGAAATTAAATCATAATTTAAGCAATATATTTATTTTGCTTTGTTTTTCACTGGAAATTTGCTTTTATACATATACATGTGAATGTATAACTATCTGTGTGTGGCCATCATAGCTCCTGAGTTCTGAAGCCACCACATCATCACTGGGAGAAGGGTCAGGACACAAACTGGGTTGACAGCTCCCTGCAGGCCTCCTGTGTGTGTAGTAACAGAGGATTCTTTCAAATTATAAAAGCCTGACGTTACAACATCCGCTGTACACAAAGCTAGTTCTAATTCCTGACATTTACTGAAAAGAAGAGCAAGGGATTATATTTGATATTTTACACACATACACACACAGTGAAAAACAAAGCAAAATAAATATATTGTACTCTTCAGAGTAGAGAATGTTCCGTGGTCGTGCCACTGAGGGCATGCTTGGGTAGCCCTGCAATTTTTTATCAGTTTGTTTTCATTCATTCAAGCATGAGAGGTCACATCGACCAAAGTGTTTGAATAAATACCCTTGACTTTTATATAAATAAAAAAAAGTACACTTTGAACTTGGTAGTTCAAATCAAGTTTAACAGTTTACTAATTATAGGAAATTATCACAACCTTAAAAATTTTGTTGTTGTTGTTGTTGGGGATTCATTGAGGGTACACAGAAGCAGATTACATGAATTGCTTTGGTTAGATAAGGACCCTCTTATATTTATGTCCCACCCCCAAAAGGTGAACTCTATCCCTTGACCCCCCTCCTTCCCTTTCTCAGTTCTCCCGGTCCCCAAACCAACCTTTGTAATTTTTAATGTATTCTCAAGAAAACCCATCAGCCAATCTTTAAGTTATTATTTTAGAATTCCAACACATTTTCATAAGGATGTTTTATGGAACAATACCGAAGGCTTTTCTCCAAACTAAAATGACCTTACCGCCCTTTCCCCTAGAGCACAAGCGACCTGCTTGCACTAAGGAGTCCAGGACACCGTATTCACAAGTCTTTATTTCCTGGGAAACATTCTGCCATCAAACAAACTTCCAACAAGATCTCAGTGAGGCGTGTCCCCAGTGCCGACAAAGTGCCATTCTCTCTGGACTTGTTGTGCCAGTAACTGCCGATCCTCACTCTGCCCCAAACCCCAAATAAACAAATCCTTAGTTTTGAGTATTTGCTTGTCTGTTGTCCATCAGGCCTTGCTTTGCTTCTTGCTTTTTGCTTTGGGAGATTTGGGGCTCAGCTGCAGAAGAATAAACAAAATCATGAGGACAAGACAGCAAAATCGACTTTTCTCTGTCTTCCCCTCCATCCCATTCACCCGACTCAGAGCCTGAGCTTCCCTGAGCATGCCCTGCCTCTCACTTCTGCTCACACAGTAACACGACTTCTTTAGCCCAAATGGCAAGAAATAGTGAGACTTTCTCCCTGCCTGGCAGGTGTTTCGGCTTTCCTTACCTGTCTTCTCCCATATCAAACTGGCTTAAAATAGCCAATGAACCACACAGCCTTATGGTCCAGTCCTTGTATCCTTATTTTAAAAAAAAAAAAAAAAAAGTGTACCTAAAATAAACTTAGCCTGCACACTAAATCAGGAAGCACCAGAAAAATACGTGCTATAAGGTGACCCTCGCTGAATTCTCTCCAAGGGGCCAGTTACGTAATTACTGGAAATAGCGTTTTGCAAGATGGACTGATCTGTGATGAGTTCACAGTGGGATCTTGAAAATGTCGAGTAACTCTTCCAGAGCATTTTCTAAAAAGAGCTGTAGGTAGCCAAGCATATTGTGAGTATTTTAAAGCACATTTTCTCTGAAGCAAAAAATGAATATGAACCAGGAGCACAGAGGACTTAAATCACGCTAAAACCAACGAAGTCATCGCTGAAGCCGACTCTGTGAGCTGGGAAAAGAAAGAACTAAACAAATGCCACAGACCAACTTGAGCGACTCTCCTGGTGTTGCCTGGAATCTTCCCATAGAGCTTATTTCATTTGGAGAAACTCCACTGAGGTGTGACTACTGATCAGATGTCTTCTTTGAGTCTTATGAACTATTACTAATAGAGAAAGCCTAGTGACTCTGGCCCAGATAGAAATATGACATGGAGTAAATGGAGGCCAAAAATGAAGCCAGGCGGGGGAGCTGCACACTCTGTGCGTCAGCCGCTGGACTGGCAGGCCTACATGAATCATCCTGTTGATAAATGGTAGGGTTTTTTGGTTCTTTAGCCATCAAACATAACTTTGCATCTAGAAAAAAAACAGACTAAATTAATTAACGTATCAATGACGTCTGCCAGTGTGCATAACCTCGGTTAGAGAACGGGGCCTGCTCTGGGTTGAAGCCAGGGACTATGACCTCGAGGGGAGAGATACATCCAAACTCACTTCAAAACACATGCAAACAGAAGGCTGAATTGTATTTGTAATAACTTTTCATGTAGATTTATAAGCTGTCTAACAGATGGGAATAATAATATTTCAAATATTTGAATGGAAAGTATTCAGTGTCTCTACCCATTAATACAGTAGCTATATGTGTGTGATACTCTACTTCATGAAACTATTCCAAAATAATTATTTTTTAAACTTTGCACTCTGAACAGAGTTAATTTTAATAGGTACTTACTTAAAATAATGTATAGATCTGGGCCAATTTAATATTCTCAAGCAGAGTTCACGAGAGGTATCTACCAAGTCTGTCCTGCCCACCCCCCACCCCCTGCCACCCCCCACTTGCCTTCCCACCAATAATCACTCTAGTTCCTTGTGGTCCCTTCTCACCGTCCTCTCTCGGACAGCAGCTGCAGCGCCTACCCTTAGCACTTTGGGTCATCAGGTCCCACCTTTTGGGAATGCCTCTTTTCTACTTAGGAAGCAATTCAATTCCTTTTTATGATTTAAATTTTAAATTTAAAAATCCCATGATCACACAGGCAGGAAAGACCGTTGCTTCCCCTCTGGTGTCCCCCATTTACCCCACACAGGAACCACACTGTAACGACACCCCAACAGGAACAGCAGTCCTGCACGGCCTACGGGGGGGGGGGGATTCTTCCTCTTCCTCTTCTGCTACATGTAATCAGCAAGCTTTTTCATCTTTAATTTTTAATATTTTCATGCCATTTCATAAGCTCCTTGAACAAAATCTTCATGTCTTTACCTTCTTTCCATCTCTGTACTGTGTTGCCCGAGGACCTTAAAGATACCAGTTTCCCAACAAATGGCTGTTGGCTTGATTTGAATACTAATGTATTTCTCATAAAATCTTGAGCCTGATGTTTTTGTAACAGAAAGTGAATCAAAGCTACTGCTTTAACCAAAATGTCAACAAATCTGATATTTGTTTTGTTAATACATCCCTGCTTCTGTGAGGCCAGCCAAATAATGTATCATATTTACAAAATAACACTCTATTTGTTTGACATACTGTGTCTTTGAGGGATTTTTTTTTTTATGTTTGTGCCTCATTTTAGAGGAATCATTCTGGGAGATGAAATTTGTGAACACATTTGAACTTATTGGGAAAGAAGGGGGAATCATTACAGCTCACACACTGGTAGTCACACAATTGAAAGAAAAAGTCTCGGAGAAATTAATGCCAGATTCCACTATAATTCCACAAAATTGTTTTAATTTCTTTTCTTTTCTTTCTTTCTTTTTTTTTTTTTTTGAGACAGAGTCTCAGTATGTCACCCTCAGTAGAGTGCTGTGGCGGCACAGCTCACAGCAACCTCCAAGTCTTGGGCTTAAGCGATTCTCTTGTCTCAGCGTCCCAAGTAGCTGGGACTATAGGCAGTTGCCACAATGCCCAGCTGCTTTTTTGTTGTTGTTGTCATTGTCGTTTAGCAGACCAGGGCCAGGTTCAAACCCACCAGCCCCAGTGTATGTGGCTGGCGCCCTAACCACTGAGCTATGGGCACTGAGCCTGCTTTAATTTCTTTAAAAAAATGATGGTAACAAAAATCAGTGGCCAAAATAAATCCAAGAAAGGCAGTGAAATGTATCACTTATGCAACTTTTATAGCTGAAAATTGTCCCTAATAGACAAGGACAAGCAAGTTTACAACTCAACACTCTAGGCAATTTTGAGGCAGCATCAATTGTATAGGAAAGTTTAATTCTACTTTCTAAAAATAACCATGGCAGATATGGTTTATCTTTAAATAAGAATAACTAAGGTAGAAATTAACTAAAATAGATGCTTTAATTATTACTATGAAGATCAACAGTACTTGTATTTAATGAAATTTTTGTATGTTTCAAATACCTTCCTTCAGCTGTTACACCAATTATCTCATTTTATTCTTCCTATGTTTTGGGAGAAAAATGTTACAATCGTTACTTCTACTTACAAATAATAAAGCTAACACGTAAGTAGTGGAGATGGGTGTCTTAAATTATAGACAGTCTAACTCTAGGACACTTGTACCCAATCATCAAGCTTAGGCCAGATTGAAAACATGTGTTTTCATAAAGAGTTAAAAATTATGCCAGGATCTTCTTCTGGTGACAGGGGCAAGGAGCTCCCAGGCAAGGTGGAAGGGAGAAGGAGGCAGACATGTCACATGGTGACATCTTTTATGTTACCTAGATGGAATTGAAGCACATTCTTCTTGGCAAAGTGTCTCAGGAATGGAAAAATAAAAATCCAGTGTACTCAATGCTAATATGAAACCAACGTACAAACAACTACACACCCACGAGAAAGAAAAAACCCAAATATAGTCTAGCAAGGGGGAGGGGGCAAGGAGGGAGGGTGATTGGTGGGATCTCCCCTAAGGTGCACAACGTGAGAGTGTTCAGCACGTCCCCCGAGCGAAGGGCTCAATGACAACTTGAACTTTACCTTAGCAAGAAAACAATGTAACCCACACATCTGTACCCACACATTAACTTGTAATAAAATCAAATTAAAATCAATTTATCACAGGAAAAAGAAGAATAGCCCACATCACAAAGTCTCAAAGCTGCAGATGCTGAAAATCCCCACTGTTCGTGAGATTGTAAACCAATGCAGCCTCTTTGGAAAAAAGAAAGGCGAATCCTCAAAGAGCTAAAAGTAGACCTTCCACTTGATCGTGCAATCCCATTACTAAGTATCTACCCAGAAGGAAAAAAAAAATCATTTTATCATAAGGACATTTGGACTACAGTGTTGATCACAACTCATATCACAATAACCAAGGCTGGGAGGGTGGCTCACATCTATAATCCTAACACTCTGGGAGGCAGAGATGAGTGGATTGCTTGAGCTCAGGAGTTGGAGACCAGCCTGAGCCAGAGTGAGAACTTGTCTGTACTACAAACAGAAAAACTAGCCAGGCATTGTGGTGGGCACCTGTAGTTCCAGCTACTTGGGAGGCTGAGGCAGGAGGATTCCTTGAGCCCAACAGTTTGAGGTTGATGTGAGTTATGATGCTATAGTACTCTACCCAGGGCAACAGAGTGAGACTCTTGTCTTAATTAAAAAAAAAAATCATCAAAAATCAACACAAGTGCCCATCAACCCATAAATGGATCAATAAACTGTGGTATACACACGCACACACACACACACACACACACACACACGCACCATGGAGACTTTACATCTTTTGTATTAACCTGGGTGGAGTTGAAGAACGTTCTCTTTGTAAAGTATCACAAGAATGGAAAAGCAAGTATCCATTGTACTCAACACTAACATGAAGCCAGTAGAAGGACTACTACACACCTGCACAAGAGAAGAACACAATTAAACTCAAGTCGAGGGAAGAGGGGAGGAGGGGCAGGAGGAGGGTGGGACAGGTGTGTTCTCGCCTATCGGGTCCAGTGTGGGGAACATGGCACACCTCCTGGGTGAGGGGCTCAACTACAACTAGACTTTACCTAGCAAATGCAAACATTGTATCCTAATTGTTTGTACCCTCATCTGAAATTTTAAAAAAAATAGTTAAAAATTGATAATTAAGGTTGCAATGTGAAGTCATTTGGGAGCAGAGATTAATGCTGAGCACATCAATATTATAATACACGTTTTATTGTTTTAAGTGCTTAGTATATTTTTGTCTAACTGAAGCAGTTCTTCATTTACCATATCAGCAGCTTACCAAAGGAATGTACCAATAATGCAGTGTTTCACTCATAAAACCAATAATAACTGTAGTCAACTTGGTTTTGCTTTGGTCGAGAGACATTTTATTTCACTGATAAGGCACAGTTGGTAATCACCATTCTTCGTGAAATTATACTACATTAACAGTTGTTTACAGACGAAAACTGGGAAAACGTAACTGGGTGATGTGTTCTGTATGAATGGAAAGGTGACTCTTGTATTTCAAAATGTTCAGTCCCTTTAAAGCAGCGGTTCTCAACCTGTGGGTCATGACCCCTTTGGGAGTCAAAGAACCCTTTCACAGGGGTCACCTAAGACCATCCTGCATATCAAAAAAAATTTTTTTTTTTGAGACAGAGTTTCAAACTGTCGCCCTGGGTACAGTGCCGCGGCGTCAGCTCACAGAAATCTCAAACTCTTGGGTTACGCAATCCTCTTGCCTCAGCTTCCCAAGTAGCTGGGACTACAGGCGCCTGACACATCACCTGGCTATTTTTTGGTTGTAGTTGTCATTGTTGTTCGGCAGGCCCAGGCTGGATTCAAACCCACCAATCCACCACCTCTGGTGTATGAGGCTGGCGCCCTAGCCATTTGAGCTACAGGCGCCAAACCCATATCAAATATTTACATTATAATTCATAATAGTAGCAAAATTACAGTTATGAAGTAGCAAGGAAAATTTTATGGTTGGGGGTCACCACAACATGAGGAACCATATTAAAGGGTGGCAGCATTAGGAAGGTTGTGCACCACTGCTTTAAAGGGATCAGACAGAGATGGGCCACACACACTGACCCGTTGTCCATATCAGTTTTAGCCTTCTGAAAATACACCTTGACCTAGAACATAAATAGATAAATATGATGTAAGTTCTGTCACTTTTTAAAGCTTATGGAACTCATTCTCTTATAAAAAGTGTTGAAATCTATTCAATCTAATTTGCAATTAGAAGTTGTTTTTAACAATATTGGTCAATACATTGGATTAGACTTTGACATGAGAGATCTTAGGAACATCAGTTTTAATGAGAAAAGTTAAAACAAAATTTCCTGAGACTGTCCCGAGACTAAAATAATTCATTTGCCTTACATTTGCAAAATCGTATTTTTCCTTGTTAGCATCTCGGTCTAGTGTTTCTCTCTGCATATAGAATGGGCCAAGAAGCTGACATTTTGGGAATTGGACCACTGCTAAAGTGTTCTCACTACAATATTAATAATAAACAGAATTTTGTACACAGAGCACATACCTTTTAATTTTGTTTCTTTTCCTACCCACTATGGATTTTAAGTAAGTGGTTAAAAATATATATATATGGACACCAAATTGAGGCAGAGTCCAGGAAATTGTGTAAACAAGGCCGTGATGATAGGTGCTGAAATTCGGCAGAGTGATCAGGAGACTTCAGCTGAGCCGTGCATTTTTCGTTCAGTAAGTATGTAGTTATGACATCCATACTCAAGGATTTGAGAAGAAGGGAGAGGCTGATGTTTAGAGAATCGAAGCTGCTCTGTGCTTTTATGTTGAAAGTAAACACTCAAATAAAATGGTCTCATTTAAAAATACAGGAGAACTTCCATAGTTGACACCTCCCTACACTGGCCACCTCCTTATGAGGTGGACATGCCTCATGGACTGGACAAGCACCACGTGGTCATATCAGCACAGCAGGCCTAGTTCCTTATGTTGACCACCTCTGTACATTGACCAGTCTGTTACAGTCCCTTGAGGGGTCAATGTACAGAGATCCTCCTGCATCTTGAAATGATCAAAATATTATATGCTGTGATACTTTAATATTTAAGGACAATAAAGCAAAGAACTAAAACAGAAGGGAAGGTCTTCAGACAGAGAGCTGTGGAGACTTGGGCAATTCCCTCAGAAACATGGACAGTCTCACCCCTTCTCTGAAATGAGATGGTTGAACTGAATTATCCGTGAGGTCATTTAAACGTACAAAGGGATGTAAGTTTAAAAATGAAATACAAGGCGGTGCCTGTGGCTCGTTGAGCAGTGCGCCGGCCCCATATACCGAGGGTAGCGGGTTCAAATCTGGCCCCAGCCAAACTGCAAACAAAAAATAGCCGGGGATTGTGGCAAGTGCCTGTAGTCCCAGCTCCTTGGGAGGCTGAGACAAGAGAATCGCCTAAGCCCAGGACTTGGAGGTTGCTGTGAGCTATGATGCCACGGCACTCTACCAAGGGTGATAAAATGAGACTATGTCTCTAAAAATGAACAAATAGATAATAAAAATGAAATACAATTCTGATAAATTATTCCCTGATATAAGGACCTTTGCAGAAAACAGACTTAAATAAATTCTGAGAGAAACTGTAGGAAAATGAAGTTTTGAAAGAGAAAACAGTTACTTAAATAGGAAGAATATTTAGATAGAAGGAAACAAAATAAAAGCTGGATTCTTGAAATACAGAACAATAAATCTCATCACCAGTTTTGGAATGATTGTCTCTTTTTTATTAAATTATAACTGTATACATTAATGCATTTATGGGATACAATATGCTGATTTGATATACAATGGGAAAGCTTACATCAAACTTGTTAACATAACCATCACTTACTTATTTGTTGTGGTAAGACATTTATACTATACTCCTAGTAGTTTTGAAATATACCATTGCATTGTGCACAACAGGTGAGGTCTCCCCAGATACCCTCCCTCCCCCATCACCCTTTTAAAGTCCCGATTTCTCTTCTCTCCAGTCCAGCACCACTCTAATCCTTCACTCCACAGCTGCTTCTCTCTTGGTTCTGTCTTCTTCCTTCCTTCTTTCTGCACTATAGTTATGTTTTATCATTCATATGAATGTGTAGGTGATTATATATTGGTTTCTTAATACTATTGAGTACATTGGATACTTTTTCTTCCATTCTTGAGATATTGTACTAAGAAGAATATGTTCCAGCTCCATCCCTGTAAACATAAAAGATGTAAAGTCTCCATATTTTTTATGGCTGCGTAGTATTCCATGGTATACATATACTGCAGTTTGTTAATCCATTCATGAGTCAATGGGCACTTGGGCTATTTCCATGACTTGCCAATTATGAATTGGGCTGCAATAAACATTCTGGTGCATGTCTTTGTTGTAAAATGATTTGTGATCATTTGGGTATATGCCTAGTAGAGGGATTGCAGGAGCAAATGGCTCTTATAATAAGAAAGTTTTTTCTATATAATAGAAAAGTAACTACAATGAATAAATACTGAACATCCACTTTGCCATGCAGCAGGTGACAGGCTATTATGGCAGGCCCTGGAAATGTAGCAGTGAAAAGATAAAAAACCCTGAAGCCAAGCATCTCCACACTCTAACTGCACAGGCGTGCACAGATGGGGCACAGGGTGGCTAAGTCCCAGAGAGACACTGCATTCACAGACAGACATCCCCACAACTATGAAATTTAAGCGATGCAGCCTGTTCTTTGAGCTCTTCCATCACCCTTTTAAAGTCCTGATTTCTCTTCTCTCCAGTCCAGCACTGCTCTAATCCCTCACTCCACAGCTGCTTCTCTCTTGGTTGTGTCTTCCAACTCAGACCATTTCTCCAGCACAGATGAACTTTTATTTTTTTCTTCTCTTTTCCTTTTATTCCAGCTCTTCTTTTAGAATAATGAGTGTATTATTTTTCTACAAAGTAATGCAAGACCATATCTTCTTCATTTTCGAGCTTCTTATTTTGACTCAATCATGCTTGACTGGACTACTTCGGAGACTGTGAATAGGGTTACAGTCCTGAGTTGTTTCATATTTCAGAATGTGCTTTACCTGTAAGTGAGAAGCTGACCGCCTGTAGTATCTGATAACCACCACGCTTTCCCTCATATTTACATCCATTCATTCAGTGTTTCTTATCACGTCTGTGTGCCATAATCTGCACAGGTGCCATGCAGACAGCAATGAGCACGGGATCTCATTTAGGTGACTGTTCCAGATACACATTCTCTTTGACATTCATGGTTATTTTGAAGAAATCTGACATCGAATAGATGTTTCCTTTTTCAAGTTGCTTGCTTTATTCAGTTTGAATGCCTGAATAATTGTATTTTCATTTCTATAAAATTCCACAGCTTTACTGAGCTAAGACTTAGTGTATGACATTCTAAGTTTCAGATTCATTCATTTCTTCATTTGGGGGACATTTTTTATACACGGTATCATTTAAGATTTTGCCCTTTTGTGTGAGTTATCTATTTCAGAGAAAGTTATTCTTTTCATATCAGGTTATTTCACCTGTCTTCCCTAGAATGGTCTCCTTTTGCTTTAGTCTTTTTTATATTTCCCTCTGACCGTCTCAATCTTCTCTTCTGTTTCCACAGTCTGACGTTTAGCTGGGCCCGTCTCCTCTTCAGAGTCCATTTGGTCTGTGCATTGCTACTTGGAAGGAGAGTATTTGCCAGATCATTTCTTCTTATATTACATTGCTTAACTTGGAAAGCTATGCTCAGAATCTCTCATTGTTTTTATAAAGTGTGGCAGAATTGTACATTATGTGAGACTTCATCTCTTGATTATATGAGAACTATTAGTCTTCTCTGGCTACTAAAGTTTGAGGGCTTAGTATGAGGTTTTATTCATTTGGAGAAAAAAGGGAGAGTTGAATTGAAGCACCTTGAATATTATTGGCAATTATTCCATTCATCACACCCAGCAAAAGATACATCCTATTTCTGGGAAGGAGGTCAACCTTGCAATTTGTGGAGCCCTTTCTCACCCAGCTCAGAAGTTAACCTTTCTGAGTAAAAACCCAGATTTACTTCTATATAAAAAGGGAAACACCTTTTTCACTTATCTTTATAAAGCTCACATTTCTACCAACAAAAAAAAAGATGTAAGTTTGCCTCGTTCTAAAGTTGGAAACATTGAAAATTCTTATATCACTCATCAGAACTGCCTGGTGCAGGAGAGACCACTGGGTGAGAAATCACACAGGTTTCCTTGTGACCGGCTCCTCCCCCGGAAATGCACAGATCATGAACTGACATCTTTGTCTAAGTTAAGATCCTTAGCAATAACAACAGAAAACTCAAAGACAGGAACTGAAGGCGAACCTACCTACAACCTATTCCTGCCAGGATGTAACTTGGCAGGTGTATGCACGTGGTAACTTCAGCAAGCATGAAACTTCATTCTAAGCTGTGAATCAGCACACCGGGCGCTGTGTGCAGGGGTCAGCAGTAGCAAATCCCGAGAGGCTCACTCACAGAGTGACTTACATCCTTTAGTTTTGCTGGAGTTTTGTCTGCACAGCACTGGGGAGCTGGCCAAGTCCTCACCATGTCCCTTGAATTACAGGGATGGAGCTGATATTAGAGGCTGCTTCAGACCCTAGAATATGAGACCAGAAAGAGCCGCTGGACAGACAGCATCTTCTAGGAGTCATGGCACCTGCCAGGCAGGGCAGTCACTGAGAGCTTCTGTTTGTCTTAACAGGCCTTGGAGCTGAGGAAAAGCAACAGCCCATATTTGGAACATTTGTGAGTGGAACGTCTCCCAGTTGGGAGTTCTCCAAGATGTGGAGGCTCACATCAGCTGACTTAACCTCATCCTGTAAAGGATTAAGATATGATGTCAGGATAGAAAGTATAAATCATTCTTTTTTCCAAAATACACCTTATGTTGAAAAGAAAATAAAATTATTCCTCTAGGACACTGGAGGGTTTCACAGCTCTGTAACTCTGGGCATGTTTTAAACCCAGCTGCAGAGATCTTGATTTTAATCTCTTCTATCATGTCCCCCTAAAGAACATTGCCCAGCAAAATAAAGTTACTTTAAACAAAGTAGCCAAATAGATGAATCTGCAGACTCTCATGACGTCTATCCCTGAGGCCTCTGAGATGGGCTTTGAGAGGTAGCACAGGGCAGCCTCACTAGCTTTCAGAACAAGATGTCATTCCTGCCTCCTGTTCGTCTGCAATTTAAGTCCCAAGGATTCTTCTACAATGAGCAGGGGTAGAAGAACTGTACTCCGGGCAGGCCGGGATGCCACCCTTGTCCCAGGGCCCTGGAGAGAGCGGACACATGCCAGGCATAGCTGAGAACTTGTAACTCATCACTGCTTGAATTTATCCAAACTCTTTCCTCATATTAAGTCAAAGGTCAGATTATAGAAGGAAAAAAAAAGATTTGGCTCATAATTCTCCATGGAAAGAATTTTAAGAAGCTAAGATGTTAATGTTATATTCGCTGTTTTATTTATTCAGAGTCATAATTTAAGGAACAGCAAAATTAAAAAGAATTACTTTCCGTTTCATAATACAGAACTGAAAATTTAAGATAAATTTAATTAAAATATTCACAATTCATTTTTCATAAACTTCAAGGCCAATAAAATATTGATTTCTCTAAATCAGTTCCTGTAATTCTGTGTGAAATATCGAGGAGCCAGCAGACTGTGTTTAAATCGCAACTCTGCTTCTGACCACTTGTGGGATGGTGAGCAGTTTACCTCACAGGTGAGATCAGGATAATCCCAGTATCTTCTCCCATCTAAAGTTTTATTTTAACGGAATACTGCCTGCCAAAGAAACACAACTTCAAAATTTAGACAGTAGAAACTCTTAAAAGTTAGCAAATGGATAAAGAGCAATAAAAACCATCCATCAAAAGTTGAAATAGGTCCTTACTCATGAATCTTCCAAAATTTCATGTCTCAGAGAAATTCTCTTGCTCTCAACCACTCTTTTCCATTTCTGGTCTGCAAAACCATGTTTCTCCTTCATGCCTCTCTTCCCACCAATTTCCAGACATTTTGTCTTAGCCCACGCACACATACTCACATGCACACACAGGCATCTTATATGTGCGTGTATGTACATATATTGTTTCACATATATTTTATTTGACTATAATTTACATATACTAATTTTAATGCCATATTTGTTTAGATTAAATGACACAACGCACACTTTAATTTCCAGTGACAGTAGCCTGGCATGATATCTCTGTACTGAAAATTTGAAGTCACTTACTGTGAGAAGTGTGAACTTTCCTGTCTCCCAGATACAGACTCCTACTTACATTTAATTTGGAAAAAGTGAACTAAGCTGCTTAGAAAGATATACAAAATAAAGCAAAATAAATAAACTAAAACTTAGTGAGAAAGCGAGAGAAGAGATAGAAGTTGGAGCATAGAAAGGAGCTAATTTTGTTGTGAAAAACAAACAAACAAATGGGTGGAGGAGAAGGAGGAGGCAGAGCAGGGAACAGCTGTGCTCCCCGGCCGCTGCGTCTCCCTGAGGTGCCAGGATGAACGCATTCAAAACACTGTTCCTGCAGTGACATCATTTTAAAATGACTGCTTCAGTCTTGGCTATTAATTAAATTGGCATAACTCAAGAAATGAGACTGCAGACTGGAATAGTAGCTTTAAAAAACCACCACACTGATAGACTGGGAGTCACCCAACATGGAGGGTTAAAAAGTAAAGTATTTCAGCCCCTTTTTAAGTACACAATAGAGTGTGTCCAAAATGTCGCCTCTAATGTTACTATACATAGGGAAAACAGGAAGTTGTAGCTAAATGCTTCTTTATTTTTAAAATATTCATTACAAAATTTTTACAAAGACATGGCCAACACATAGAGAATATTTTATAGACAATTTATAATGTCTACACCCTCTGTGTATGGTGACTGTATGGGTGAGCTTTGGGGCGCCCTGGAGTTCATAATATTCTACCCTTAAAGAATGTAGCAAATGAAAAAAAATTGATAATTTTACAAAATATATCAAAATATTTAAAATTATTCAAAAGGTAAAATTTGCCTTATAGTTGCTTTGAACATATAATTTTTGGTATAATCCATTTAAGATATTATCTCTAACATATCATTATAAGATTGCAGAAATGCTAGGATTTTCAGAAGTAGCTAGCACAAAATCGGTACAAAGCAGGCAATTACCTGAAAAAGGATCACCTTTTTTATTCCACCCTCCAACGGCCCTACCTGCTTTAGTCTTTGGCCCTGACATTTTTCAAAATTAAATTGTTTATAATAATCACCCAGCTTATTTTTCAAGGCATGTGTGTGTTTTACTGTTTCACAATATGAAAGACAGCTGGACTGGGCTGTTTTTATAACAGGAAACAGCCCACAGCCACAACCCTGTGACCGCACATGGAGCGTTTCTTTTGCTTCTATCTGGTGTCGAAACATCTTAAGAAAAGGTGTGAAAGAAAAAAAAGCACTAGGAACTTCGCTTTAGACTGATTCCAGATGCCAACAGCTTGAGTTTACTACTAACTCAGGAAGAGAAATGTAAACCCACAGCTGTTAGGAACTCTGAGAAATCTGAAGCCCGCGGCTGTTCCATTTCCCGGGTCCCTATACAGTGAACATCTGTGACCCACCAGCGGACCAGCTGCAAACCACGCAGCCACGTGTTTCTAAAAATTGTATTTTCATTTTTCTCCTTGAATTGTGCCACAAAGGATGTTTTCATCAGATAACGTCCAGTTGTAATACAATTAATACCCCCATTGTAATATGTAGTAAAAATATTCAACATCTTTTCGTTTTGAAGATACTTCAGGAAGTTTAAGGTGACGTTACAGTAGTGAAAGTCACACATTTTAGAAATACCGAGATTTTTACTAATTTTCCAAAAATTGTAACCAACATTTTTCTTTAATTTGTGTATGTTGTGTTCAAACTCATTTTTAAAAATCCTATTTTTCTTTAATTCATTTGTTCCAAGTTTTAAAAGGAAAAACTGAGTTAGATTGGAGGGAAGGCTAAGAGTGATTCTTGGTACGAGACGCGCAAGTAGGCGCATTCACGGGGTTGGGTCCTGGTGATGCGGTGGCCATTTGTGCTGTGAATATATACACATCATTTCATGGGAATGCACATACGTATTTCTGAATATTAACAACTCATTGTTGAAGAGCTTTGTCATAGATGAGAATGTCATTTTTGGAAACCATATTTATTTGTGCTGTAAACATTTTTGATTAAAGTATAGGATGAGGAGCATAGAATATTAAACATAATAATGACAAAACCCGCTAATAATACCCGCTTTTCCTC
>NW_003852572.1:1129483-1155322 GCF_000181295.1 Otolemur garnettii | reverse complement strand
GGGGGTGCCTGCAGGTGGCTCCGGGCACACCACGTGCCCTCTTCTTCCTGGCTCTTGACCACCCTCTGGACCTCTTTGTGCACCTGAGTGAGCCCCACAGGGAGGTCCCCGGAACCGAAGGACAGGGAGGCATGGAGTTCGCCTTTAAGGAGTCTGCCCCCAGCCGGGCATCGGTGGGTGTCCCCGGGCTGGGAGTGAGAGGCGGCCGGAGGGGAGCCCGTGCAGAAGCGCAGACCAAACACTCACAGGTGCGGCGGCAACCATCACTGTCGGAATTAGGCTGCCATGGGGCCACGTGGTAGGCTCATGTCCAGCGAGGGTTTCGGGAGGAAGAACGGGCGCACAGCCTCCCGGCTCCCAGAGGCCGGGATTCACTTTGGGGTGGGGGGGGATGTTTTTCACATTCTTTTGCTATCAGGAAGTTTCCATGAGCAGTGGGCACGGGGAGGAGGTGCGGATGGGGCGGGTTGGTGGTGACTGGCCGGGCATCGCAGCATCACCCTCTTTCCTCTCGGTGGGGGGAGGGGGCAAGGCAAAGAAGCCCACGCATGTTCTATCTGAAAGCCAGGCAGGGCTTTGGGGGAATCACCCCAGAACCTGTATTCTTTACCTGAGACCATCCCCAGCACCTCCAGCTTTCGAAAGGGGCCTGGATAGGGAAATTGTTTTCCTTTCAAAGAAGAATATGTAATAATATAACCCCCACACCAGAGTGAAATGATTATGAAGCCAGATTGATGCACCCACAAACCACTGCATTCTCAGGAGTAAGGCAGGGTTTTCCACATCTTGTATTCTCATACTGATTCTTGAGATGGGGCGCTGGGACCTGTCCCAAGCACTGGATAGTATGACCAGCAAAAGGGTGGTGGGGGCCAGCTGCGGACCTGCTGCCTGTGAGCTCACCCCACACTCTGGCCCGCCCGGGGTTATTTGTCTGCTGCCTTGGATAGCTGCACCTGGGCCCACTTTCTCCAGGACGCCAGCTGCACTGTTGGTGAATGATGTATGTGGTGCATTTTTTTCCTAAGATAAATATTCTGGGTTTGTGTATTTTCATTCCTCCACTGTGCTCTCAGGTGAACCTCGGGGTCTGCACAATAGGAATACTTTGTTGTTTTTATCACCATGGAGAGCAACTCTCCAGAGTGCACAGCCTGTGGAACTACCGTATGCCTTCTGTCTGGAGCTGTCTTTTCTGCACCATGTCCACTTGAAACCCCGTCCACCTTGAAAATGGTTCATGGGAAACTGACTTCAAACTGGGTTACCCTCTGACTTGACTGCCTTGTGCTAGAAGATTAGAAAGTAGTCTAAACAGAGAAAAGGGCTGCAGAGAAGTTAGGAGAGACTGGACCAGAGTACAGGATCCACAGGGGAAGCCAGCATTAGGAGAGGGTCCTCTAATCCTGGGCACAGGGAAGGCTGCCCCCCCTTTCCTGGGTTCCGCTGGATTAGGAGAGGGTTGTCTAATCCTTGGCATAGGGCACACTCCACCCCTTCCCTGGGTTAGGAGAGGGTCGTCTAATCCTGGGCACAGGGTAGGCTCTGCCCCTCCCCTGGGTTAGGCTGGGCCCCTATGCACTGTAGAATTTATGTTGTGTTGCTGTAAAGACTTTGACTTTGTAAGATTATGTTCTAAGCCCAATAACTCTGTACTTACCTGTGCTATGGAGGGCTGGATGGATTATTATGAAGCAAGAACTAAAATCCTTAACCTCAAAGTTCTTAGCTTCCAGGCAAACCCCTAAGCTAGGGCCTTTAGTGATACTTGCTCTCATGTGGTCATGATTCATATAGTGCTGTAGTAGCTACAGAAGAAAGGGGGGGTTTGGTTTACACGCTATGAGATCACTGGCAAACCTACCACACTGCACTGAGATGGGACAAACGCCATAGAATACACTGGGTAGTGGCGTCTGATCCTAAGCTCTTGTCTTCCCTAAATGCACCCCCCTCTAGTCATCATATCTGTTTGGGCTTTGTAGGACTTAACTGAGTAGGTAATTGCAAGGTGGCCTAGTTTGTGTAAATATGAAATGTTGGTTTTCATGTTCTTTGGGGATTTCACTGTTTGCAAACTTGTTTATATTGAGAGGAAAACAGCCAGAGCATTGACAGAGGCTCTGTGCCAGGCCAGAGGACCTGGGACTTCAGTTTGGGGAGACCTCTTCTTAAAGCCTTGCTTTTCTGTCTCCCATTCCATTTCCTATTTTCAACCAGATTTTCTGTCCTAAACATTTGTCTGGTACTCTACCCTCTTTCCTATCCCCCCCCCAAAGAAAACCCACACACCTACACACACATGCATTCAATTCTTCGGGTGTCTCCATGACTCTTAACTAATTTCTGTGAAAATCCTGAAGAGGCTCCATCCCTTGTTCCCAACCTCCTAGGTCACGGCCATTTCTTCATTTCTTGATGGTGACTCATGCCAAACCCTTGGAGCACTCCTATATTTTGGGTGGCTCAAACCTGCTTAATCTGTATGCCATGGAATATTATGCAGCCATGAAAAATATGGAGACTTTACATCTTTTATGTTTACATAGATGGAGCTGGAACATATTCTTCTTAGTAAAGTGTCTCAAGAATGGAAGAATGGAAGAAAAGTATCCAATGTACTTAGTACTATTATGAAACCAATATATAATCACCTACACTTTCATATGAAAGATAAAATACAACTAAAGCCCAGAATGAGGGAGAGAAGAGGAGGGTGAGGGGAGGGGTGGGGGGAGGCTGGGTGGAGGGACGGTAATTAGTGGGACCTCACCTATTGTGCATAATGCAAGGGTATACATCAAATCTGTTAAGAGTAGAGTATAAATGTCTTAACACAACAAATAATTAAGTGAGGGGAAGGTTATGTTAACCAGTTTGATGTAAGCATTCCAAATTGTATATTAAATCAGCACGTTGTACCCCATAAATGCATTAATGTACACAGTTATGATTTAATAATAAAAAAAACCCCTGCTTAATCTGTAATCCTAAAGTAGAGAGGATCTTCCATGCAGCAAAATGGGGGCAGGAGAACAAGAAAAGAATTATGAATGTATCTCCAAGTCACTCAGGAAATTTTATATAGGCACAAAACCTTTTATATGTGGCCACAAGATTGCTTAAGAGACAGACGAATGTAATTTCATGTTTACTGCCAGAAACCAAAGCTTTGTGTGAAATCTTGACTTGATGGGGAGGGAGAGCAGGAAAGCCTGTACTTGTCTGTTCTTCTCCGAATGCCTTCTCTCATTCTGGAACCTGTGGGGGCCTGAGCCCTCTTGTGCTTTGGTGACCCCATCCTGGGTTTGTTGATTTGATGGTTGATTTGGCTGTACCAGGTACTTCCTTTCCCACTTTCTAATCATCTTATAGCTCATATACTAACTCTTTTCTCTCCCTTTTACTTTCCCTGAGAAAATACCATAAATGAAGACTTACTTGGTATGGCAAAACAGAAAATCTACTAACTTTTTTCTGTTCTCTGTCATGAAAATGAAAACATTTGCAAGAAAAAAATAAGTGAAGATTGGGAGCACATGAATCACGGCTGTGAGGTGCTGTGGCAGCCCGCCCTGCAGCAGTTCCCACCAGAGTATGGGCCACGCTGCTGACTAACTTCCCATGAACAAAATGCCATAAGGGTTGGGCAGATCATAAAAAGATGGTGGTTCATGTCTTGCTTATGCCCTTCTGGCTGCTTGTTCACTCTCTCCTTGTGAAGCCAACAGAGAGTTGTGAGCAGCCCTCGGGACACACATCACAGCCAGGAACTGAGGGTGGCCCCTGGATTGCAGCCTGCCCATACCAGAGTCCTGCTGACCACCACATGAGTGAGACTGGAGGTAACTTCCCTCAGTCACGCTGTCAGATGAGACCACTGGCCCCGTCAGTGGACACCTGACTGGGGACTTGTCAGAGATGTCACTGCAGAGGAACCCAGGAAGCCTCACCTGATCCCTGGCCCACAGTAGCTGTGAGATAAAAAAGGTTTGTTGTTTTCCCTGCTTCACTTCAAGATGACCCGCTATGTAGTGATGGATAACCTACATAGGTGCCACCTGCAAGGATATTGGTTACTGTGGATAGAGGTTGGTTCAGCATCTGTTCCCATCCCTTTTCATTAAGTAGCTAGTTCCAGGGGTGCAAAATTAAAAACTGCATTCCTAGGATTCTTTGCAAGCTGAGGTTTTGAATACAATTAAGCTCTGCTAGTTAGAACTAATTATGTGAATTTTGGATGGCCAAAATGAGGTAGAAGCCATCTCTCCACGACTGTTTTCAGCTCAGCATCTTGGTCATGGGTGTGGGAGGACTTTCTGCAGCAGCATTTCTGGGTCTGGTCTCAAATTTCACAGTGGGGTGAGAGGCGCTGATGGCCATGGAACTGCTTCATATCTGTAAGGGCCATGTGTTCTAGAACTCAAAATCTCAACAGGCAGTCTCCTGATTTTCTGCCTCCCAGACTGTGGCTCAGGTAGTAATTCTCTAAGCAAGTCAGATCTGTGATCTCAGGGAGAATATACCAGCAGCCATTCTTCATGGATTCTTCTCACAATTAACATGGATTAATTCTCTTTCTGCTTAAAAATATCCCACAAGGTTTGTAATTCCTTTACTGAATCTAGACTCAAGCATACATTTATAAAAGGTAAGGGCTAATGTTTTGTCCATTAACTGTTCATTTATTTTTTTTAATTAATAGTTTATCTGAGTAAAGAATGGTTCATGAATTGGGCAGCCCTCAGAGTCAGAAGAGGTTCAGAGAGCTCTGCCTATTAGTGTGGGCCATGAACTGTGATACACCAGACATGAAGTAAAGTAGAGAATCCGTCTGATCAGCTTCAGTTGGGCACCTGCCTTATTTAAGTGTGGTGTAATGAGGCATTTGCCTTATTGGGGTGTGGTTTGATCAGGTGACTATATTTTATTTTTATTTTTTTAATTGTGAATTGACAAATCATAATAGTCTATACATATGTATGAGATGCAAAGTAATGTGCTAATTTATGAAACAATCTAGAATAATTAAATCAAGCTAATTTACATATATATTACCTCAAATATGTTTCTTTGTAGTGAGAACATTTGAAATTCATTCGGAGTGACTTTAAAATACATGTTATCATTTACTAGGATGAACCATGCCATGCAGCATATCTTAAAACAAACTTATTTCTCTTAAATAACTGAGATCTTGTCCCCTTTGATCACAGTCTCTACACTCCCTCCACCCAGCCCCATGGTAGCCTCTGGTGATCACCATTCTACTCTCTGTGTCTCCAAGTTTGATTGTTTTAGATTCCACATATAGGTGGGAAAATGTAGTATTAGTCATTCTGTGCCAAGTTTGTTTCACTTATGTAGTATTTTTCAATTCCATTCATGTTGCAAATGTCAAAACTTCTTTCTTTTCTAAGGCTGCATAATATTCCACTGGGTACATATACCATATTTTCTTTATCCCCACATCTGTTAATGAACACTTAGGTGTATTCTAAGACTTGGCTGTTGTGGGGAGTGCTGCCAGGAATGGGAATGCAGACATCTCTTTGACATACTGATTATAAATCTTTTGAGTAAATATCTAAAAATAGGATTGCTGAATCTTAAAGCAATTCTAGTTTCAGTTTTTAAGATGTCTCCATATGGTTTTCTACAATGGCTATGTTAATTTACATTCCCAACATCAGTGTATGAAAATTTTCTTTTCCTATATTTTTGCCAACACTAGAGATCTTTTGTCTTTTTCATAACAGCCATCCTGACAGCATGAGGTGACAGCTCATCGTGGTTTTAATTTGCATTTTCCTATGACTATTGATATCTCAACAAATTAGGTAAAGAAGAAATGCATCTCAACACAAGAAGGGTAATATATGACAAGGTCACAGCTAGCATTGTATTCAAGAGTGAAACAGTTAAGCCATTTCCTCTAAAATCTAGAACATGATAGTGATGCCTGCTTTTATGTCTTTTGTTTAACATGGTATCAGAAGTCCTTGCCATAGCAATTAGAAGAAAGAAAGACACGAAAGTCAACTAAATAGAAAAGAAAGAAGTGAAATTGTTGCTGTTTGCTAATAACATGATCTTACATAGAGATTATGACCTAATAAACAAAGATTAATGTTGCAGGACACAAAATCAACACAGAAAACTTAGGTAGCATGTCTATTCCATGACAATAGACTTGCTGAAAAAGAAATAAATAGAACCCTTCCAATTCACAAGAGCTGCAAAAATAATACACTGAGAAATAAATTTAACCATGCTGGTGAAAAACCGTATGCTGAAAATTATAAAATGTTGATGGAAGAAATCAAAAAAGACATAAATAAATATAAAGATATTCTATGTTCATGAGTTGGAAGAATTAATATTGTTAAAATATCCATACTATTTCAAGAAATCTACATATTCAGTATAATCCCGACCAAACCAATGTCATCTTTCATAAAATTAAAAAAAATCCTAAAATTTATATGGAACCACAAATAAACCTGAATAGACAAGGCATCAGCAAAACGTCAAGGGAGCAGGAACCAGACTATCAGATTTCAAGCTATGGTAAAAGCAATAATGAAGTGCTGGCACAAAAATGGACCTATCAACCAATGGGATGTAACAGGGACCCTAGAAATGAGCCCACATATATATAGTCAATTGATTGTCAACAAAGGTACCAAGAATGCACAAAGAGGAAGAGACAGTCTCTGCAATAATAGTGTTGGATAAAATGGTTACCCATCTGCAGAAGAATGAAATAGGACCCTTATCACAACATATGCACAAATAAACTCAAAATGTATTAAGACTTAAACACAAGACCTAAAACTGTAAAACTCCTTACAGAAATAATAGGGTTGGAAGTTATTCAGGGTGATGATTTTTCAGGTTTGAAAATTTCAAGCAATGATAGGAAAAACTGGCAAATAGGATGACATCAAAATAAATCCTTCTGCATATCCAAGAAAATAATTAAGAGTGAAGAGACAATGGATGGATTTGGAGAAAATATTTGCCAGCCACATATCAGATAAGGCATATTTGAATACTTTAATATTCAAAATATATTAAGCAACTATGGAAAATGTAATCTGACTAAGATATGAGCAAGTGATGTAAGTAGACATTGCTCAAAAGAAATACAATATATTTTTAAGAAAAACTTACAGCATTCATGGCCAACTTTCTGTAATAGTCTGGCATGCAGTTAATTTGGTTAAATTAGTAAAGCTGTGCTCTCCTAAGGTGTACTGATTGCTTCCCTTTCATCGTTAAGAATATTTTTATTTCCACCATAGTTCTCAAACTCTATAAAAATATCAATTCTCAGTCCTTTCCCTTCATTTGAGTCCAAAAAATAAACTTTAACACTATTCGGTACAGATGAGTAGATGCCGTTCTACTATCTACAGCAAAGTAGTTTCGGGTTTCCTAAAGGTTAAGTTGGAGTAGGAATGCACTTCATCCCGGACTTCCTACCTGTGCAAATTTGGAAGGCTTCATTGAGAGCGTTATTCATTTCTTTACCAGGAGTTTTCAAGGGACAAAAATAATCTCATTTTGGATCAATAAATTATTAAGTGGATGTAAAATATGTATAAATATAGCATCACTCTTCTTTTTTATATGAAACACCTATATTCACTGGTTAAATTTAATGTAGAATGTTGAAAAACTGGCCCTTTTTTCTTTTCATTCACACAGCTTAAGGCAGTAAAGAAAAAATATTTGTTTAAAAATAGAAATATAAATTTCTCTCATTATTACTGAAAATCAAATTCATTAGAGTTGTTATAAGTGACTTTAATATCTTATCCGAAAATGTCCTTTTATGACCTAAACAAGAGTGAAACAGAGAGTAAGAGATGGATAAAGAGAGGGTGGAGGGAAGGAGAGAGCCTTCTCATTACAGAGAGTGATTTTACCTGCTATCCAGCCAGTGAAGAGTTGATAGCGAGGATCTACAAAAAACTCAAGCAAATCAGCAAAAAAGAAAAAAAAAAAAGCCCATTAAAAAGTGGGTGAAAGATATGAACGCAGACTTTCTAAAAGAATATACAACAAACGTATGAAAAAATCCTCAACATCTCTAATTATGCAAATCAAAACCACAATGAGATATCACTTAACTCCAGTGAAAATGGCTTTTATCAAAAAGTCCCCAAACTATAAATGCTGACATGGATGTAGACAGAAACGGTTGCTCATGCACAGCGGGGGGACTGCAAACCAGCACCTCTGTGGAAAGTGGTAGGGGGACACCTCAAAGAACTAAAAGTAGACCCACCATCTGATCCAGCAAGTCCACTGCTGGGTATTTACCCAAAGGAAAAAAAGACCTTTTCCATAATAGACACCTGCACTCGAATGTTTCTAGCAGCACAATTCACAATTACAAAGTATGAAAACAACTCAGTGCTTATCTATACAAGAGTAAATTAATTAAAGCACATAGCATAAAGTACTATTATTATTGCAATTCTGAAATTTTGATTTTTGAGGATTATTTTTAATTCATGCTTATCTTCAACTAAAATTAAACTTCATGAGCTTGAAGATTGTGATTTTTTTTAACCTCAAATTCATAGTACTTAGCACAGTACTTGGAATGTGAGTGGGCATTAAACAGATACTTGTTCAGTGAATAAATAGAATAAATAAGTAAAATACATAGTTGTACTGCCTTTGACTTGAAAACGGTAGAACTTATTTTAGAGACCCATTAATCCCAGGGAACTTAAAACACAACTAACAGATATACAAAGAAAGGACTTGGACAAATTCATTGGATTTCCCCCAAAACATTTTGTACAATTTAAGTTTTAATTATAGTCTCTTGAGGAATGTCCTCTGAATATTCCCTTAGGGTAGGTTTGTATATTTTCCCCCTATTATCTACAATCTTTTCACTTTGTCTATCCTATCTGGGCGCTCTTCTTGTTTAAGTAATCTCAACAGCATTTCTGAAGTAACCCTCTTCCCCCTTGACATCATTAATGTCCCATTATTTTTTCCATGTCAAGTATCACTTTTGTGATGTCTTGACTCTGACACAAAAATTTCCTGTGGGAATATAGATTCACTTTTATATTTTGATTGAAAATCATTATATTTAGCTAAATTTCTATAGTTGCTCTTCAAAAAAAGTCCTAGTAGAGCTTTTGACAGGTATAAAGTTTATCCACTCTTAGATCTGTTATAAATACCATGACTTAACATAATCACCCTATGTTATTTAGCAGAAGAAGCACATTGAATCTGAAGTATACCAGAGCATTGAGTCTACATTTAAACTGGGGTAAATCAGTTTGAATAGTTATAGTTGCTATTATGTTTATTTCTGATGCTCTGAAAATTTGATCGCTGGGCAAAAATAAAATGCTGTGTCAGTAATTACCCAGCTATCAGGACAATCTAGATAGAACAGCGCAAGCTGAGAGGGATTGGTAAAGCCATTACCTTGTGTTTATATATGGGTAACACATAATCACACGAATAATTTCATCATTCACTCACACGCCTCCACCCCAGCAGCAAAGGAAAGACAGGACCTGTGGTCAGGACCCCCAGTCGGGCTCCACGCCAGCTTCATGGGTCTTCTCCATCCAACTGCTTTTTATACAAAATTATTTCTGCCCACATGTATTCTAAAGTTAGAAATTGATAAACTGTACTTATTTCTCTTGCTAAAAATGTTTAACAAGAAGGAAGTCATACAGGTTAGGCGCCTGTGGCTCAAGCAGCTAAGGCGCCAGCCACATACACCTGAGCTGGTAGGTTCGAATCCAGCCCGGGGCCCACCAAACAACAATGATGGCTGCAACCAAAAAATAGCCAGGTGTTATGGCAGGTGCCTGTAGTCCCAGCTACTTGGGAGGCAGAGGCAGGAGACTCACTTGAGCACAGGAGTTGGAGGGTGCTGTGAGCTGTGATATCACAGCACTCTACTCAGGGGGACAACTTGAGGCTCTGTCTCAAAAAAAAAAAAAGAGAAAAGGAAGCCATAGTGAGACGTGCTTAGGGCCCAGTAACTGCTCTAGTGCTCCATCATCACCCTGAGCTGGTTCTCACAGTTGGGAGTCGTGGTGGGAATGGGAGGTGCATGGTCAGCCTGCCTTCAGGTTCTATAAACTGGGGGGAGGGACAGTCAAACAGTTTGAAAGTTACACATAGGCTGGCACTGTGGTCCCTACCTGTCATCCCGGCACTCTGGGAGGCTGAGGAGAAGGACCTTCAGCTTCAGCTCAGGAGTTGAGCCTGAGTAAGAGTGATACCTGGTCTCTACCAAAAATACAAAAGTTAGCCAGGTGTGGTTGTGGGCACCTGTAGTCCCAGCTACTCTAGAGGCTGAGGCAGGAGGATCTCCTGAACCCAGGAGTTTGAGGCTGCTGTGAGCTAGTCTAATGCTACAGCACCCTATCCCATGCTACAGAGTGAGACCCCACTTCAGAAAGTAAAAATAAACAAAAAAATTGGGCATGAAAAAAAACAGGTGTCTAAATAAAGTCTGCAAACTAATAATACTATTTCACAATGTATTGGAACCAATTTTTCTATTGCTTCTTTCCCAAACTAATGACAATCCTTAAATTTTATAACAATAACATAAAAGGGCAAAAGCTAAATATTAACTAAAAACCAATTTCCTCTCATTGAAGCATAAAAGGCTTCAATTTATTCACAGGCCACCTTTTTTATTTGACAAGTTAACACTACATGTTTGTTCTTGTAAAGTAGAAGCCATTACTGTAATTCAAATTGTAAATTTTTAGGAGGTAATTATTTTCTTCTGTTTTCCTCCCCCTCTGCCAGATTTAACAAATGTCATCAAAGGTTTTCCAAAAAGCAACCACTATTTCCATTATTACTAAATAAAAGTTACCAAATGTTTTGATAATTGTTTCAAGTAAAAGTTATTTTAATGTCACACCTGTTTGTAGTTCTTATAAAACGAAATGAAGATGTGATTTAGTGTTTCTTTTAAAAAGTAGCTTTAAACCTTGTAAAGAATAAAACTAGTCACTTGATGCTATATTGCAGAACTAAATTTTGTATTTTAAGCTTTCCACCAAAAATAAAGCAGTAATAGAAACCAAATAAAGGAGACCACGGTATTTTAAAACATACGAAACAGAATTTGAATCTGATGCTGTGACATATTAAAATTAGTTCTAGCTAGCACAGATCCAGCTAACGCAGGCCTGGGACAATTGGGGGCTTTGCAAATATAATCACTGCTGTTGTTCATTCATTCTTTGGAGCCGTTGTGTGCAGTTAAGTCATTATCTCTTTAATAAACTAGAGTTACTTTCAGAATTCATTTTAAAAAATAATTTAATAAAATCAAGTGAGAACAGTTTTTTTCTGTGTATAGTCAGTGAGAATTGTGAGATTTAGAACTTTAGCAAATATAAAGCACAATCAATATATTGATGTAGGGGTTGAAAATAATTTACAAACTTAATTTAAAAATGCCTGGAACAGTAACTAACAAATATTAACAAAACAACAATGAAGATGTATTTTCATTTAACAACACATTTAAGGCAAATGTTTAATTAATATAAAAATAATATGCAATAAATTGATACAATAAAAATAATTGTTCTTGTCAAAGACCTAAAGTTGTGACATCTCTATATGCTTTCTGAATACCTTCTTTAATTTCTCAGTTGTGTCGAGCACAGCTCACTGTAGCCTAAAAGGATGTTGATCAGAACATCCAGAATATTTCTGAATGCAGAGCATTACATCTGCTCTACCATACCAGGCAAAATAATTTAACACACTTATTTTAACAGAAGGCCCACAGTAACTCCAAACTATATTGTGTTTCTTTTTTTTTTTTTTTAATTTCTAATACTAGTTCTGGTTCTTAAATATAGCTATCACTAATATTCTCATTCTCATGCTGTTTCTCAGGGAAAAAAAGGTCATCCTGGAAGTTTTTTTGTAATTCACCTTTAAAATTTACGTGGAAAAGTCTCATCATAATAAAAACCTACTATTTATATATGCCAAGACAGATTCTACTATATTTTGTAGAACAAGTACAGACCTTGCTATCAGACAGACTGGATTTCGACATCTAACTACACTGTGACCCTGGAAAGCTACATAATTTCTGAGTCTCACTTCCTGAACTATAAAACCAGAATATCAGGGCGGTCCTCAGAGGGCAGCATGGAGTTTCTGAGAGCCAGGGCCCTTGCCTGCAGAACACAACAGGTGGTAACGTCTTTTTTCCCCTCTCTTCTTCATTCCTGGCATATCCTGACTCACTGGAGATTAGTGAAAAGTTACTGGAATAAATCAGCTTCACTAAAAGGCTCATCTACACTGCAGGCAAGTTATACATTTCCAAAGTAACATTCAATAAGATCAAAACATTGGCTTTAAAAAGGTATCTACATTTCACGATTCATACGCAAGAAAAAATTTTTTTCAGAGCAACAATGAGAGAAAAAATAAGTGACATCTATCTGTCTGTATAGTTTAATTCTGTAAAAATGAAGAATATATCCGATTGTATTAAATGTTGACTGTTCATGGACAGGTAAAGGAAATAAAGTACTTCACGTAGAAATCTACGTCTACATTAAAATATGTCAAAATAGTTTCTTTAAAGGGAAGAACCCTTCTTGAAGGGATTGATAATAAGCAGAGGTTCCCATTATTTGTCCCTGAAACTTAAGAAAGGTGCTATTTCCCACAGGTCTTGAGCAGGACTTGGCACGTGAATTTTACCCCTTCAGCCACTCAGGACTTTTCACTCTTTGCAGCTTCACTCACTCAGACAATCTCACATATACATTAATATTAAAAACACACACGCCTTTACTCAGGAAATCCATTCGAAAATTACATTTTCTACAACAAAACCAGGTCACCATACTTATATCCAATGTTTCAGTTATGGAAATGGATTTTCCTTGTCGAGCTGTTAGTTAACCTACTCCACTGTGCTCAGCATTTCAAAAGTTGTGTTACTGGGAGGGTCTGTTTGATTGTGTGCAAGAATTCTAAGGCATTATAAGTAGTTGTTCCACAGGACAGGTGCTGCCCTGGCTATGACATACTCCTGACAAACTAACACCAGCCAGACATACCGACACAGTTGTTGTCTACAAGTGGTTGGCTCAAAGGTCAAAAACCTGTTTTAAAAAAATAAGTTTATGGAATAGCACCATAGGAAGTCTTTCAGAAACAAATCTTATTTCCACCTTTGCTTTTTCTTTTTAAACTGAATCCCAGGGGGGTAAGAGAGAGACAGAGAGAGATAGAGAGATCTTTCCATTTTCAGAAGGCCTACTTCTGTTTCATTTTAGTTTTAAAAAATACATTAATGGTGGGGGCAACAACAATAACAACAGATCAACAGCAAAAAAAAAAAAAAAAACCAGAAAGGTAATAGCAGCAGTAATAATTTGAGTATGAACCGCCCAGGCAGTCATCTGAAGGGCCCTGCTCACACCTCTTGGCTGGTTTCCCATAGGTTTCCTATCACAGACTTCTTAGATTTGGTGTGGAAAGACAGCATTTCCACCAGAAGAATCGAGTCTGCCAACTAACTCGGCATTGTCCAGGACTTGAAGAAGCCATATCTACAGTTTAACTGCAATACTAGACACTGAGAACATTTCAAACTCATCAGAAAGGTAAGTACAATGAAGTGGTCTCAAGATCATTTGAGTTTCAAAGAGGTTAAACTGGCCTGCAGGTGAAAAATAATGAAGCTGAAATATTCCAGTTTCCAGACATCAGACACACATATAGGTTTAAAGTACAAACCACCCTCAGAGTTCCCCACTGCTCACCACCGCATACCCATCTGGTTTACACTGTATCACAGCAAAAAGACACGAGAGGAGAGGTTTCCAGTTTATGACCTGCAATATCATCTTTTATGCCCACAAATCTTGAAAAAATGTCAACAAGAGCACTCTGAAGGATCAGGGCTCCTGTGCAGACTGTCTGAATTGTGAGGAGTCTATTTTAAGGTGTGAACACAGCTGGTCTTGTCTTCTTTGAAGCAGGTGAGGCCCTTTCACCACCTTCATTAATCCCATCAAGCAGAGAGTTCAGATACCCTTGAAATGCTGATCTGGGTTGGCTGGAAACTCATCATTTAGTAGAGAGATAATTCTGGCCTTACAGTTTTCTTGTGTTCAAACTTATATAAAACATTTGTGCCAATATCTTCAGTTTAAAAAAAATAAGTCTTCTCTGCAGTGCACATGTTCCTTTAGGTTGTGACAGAGGTTTTGTTGCTATTTTTTGGTATGCTTGGTATCTGGATATCTTATGCTTTTGTATCTTATGTGAAATCCCTTCTTGTTAATTGTATCATCAGTGTGAAAATGAATTAAAACTGCATCCCCGATTGAATAGATCTCTTCTGGTGGCTGGAGGGGAAAAAGAAAAGCAAATAAACATCAGAATGAATTAATTTTTCTTCAATGCAATGCATATTTGGGAATATTTTTCTTTGGAATATAACTTAATCCTCTCAACAACCATGAAAAGTAGGTGTAACGGACTTCTTCATTTTACAGATGAGAAGATAAAATTCTGAGAACATGACAGGCTGGAGGTCACAGGCTGGTCAGAGATATGGCTGGGCTCTGGAAATACATTGGTTTCTTTCCAAGTTCTGGACACTTTATTTGCTAGAACTTGGTGTTTTTTCCCCAAATCCTTAAGCAAATCCTCCTGATTTACAAATAAGGGAGGTTCAGAGACAGTAAAAAGACTGTAAATTTGCCCAGATGCTGCTCTGAGGCAGAGCCTTTTCCAGAATCCAAATCCCCTATTACTCCTTGTTTTAATAATCTAAGCTCCCAGGAGCTTTGTTGGTTGCATTTCAGCTGCTATTTGGGCAGGAGTCCAATGATACTACATGTACATAAGCAACAGGTACCAGGAGACACTTGGAAAATTGAGAATAATATCTTCAGAACAAAATACGTATTCAGAAGACTACATAATATTAATGCAATGAGTCCTGGGAAAAAAGCATTAGAAAACGTCCAGCTTCTCTTCTCTGTATTTCTCCTGGGACCTCTGACTTGGACCTGGCACTCTGCACCTGTACCAGGGACACTCTGCAATGAACGGTGCTCCTGCGGTGCTGGGTGAGCCCACGTGCCACCCCCTCCACATATACTTGTTGAGAAGGGAACATAATTAGAATAGTATGCATCTTCTTTTTCCCTGTATGCTTTAATTTAGGGTGACAAAACTGTAAAGAGAGTGTATGTGTAAATATGTTGGTTTTAGATTACTAAGTATGTAATGTAAACACTTATTTCACAATAAAAAGTTAGAATGTGGAAACTGACAGGAAATTGTAATTACTGAATTCATCTGATTCATCTCTTATCAGGAAAATTCATCAGAAGTGGAGAAGTGGCATTATGAAATCAACATATAATCACCTACACATTCATATGAACAATAAAACACAACTATAGCCCAGAAAGAAGGAGGGAAGAGGAGAAAGAGGGCAGGGGGAGGGAGGGCATTTGGTGAGACCTCACCTAAGGTACACAATGCAATGGTACATTTCAAAACTATTAAGAATATAAATGTCTTACCACAACAAATAAGTAAGTGAGGTGATGGTTATGTTAATCGGTTTGATGTAAGCTTTCCATGTTGCATATCAAATCAGCACATTGTACCCCATAAATGCATAAATGTACAGTTGTAATTTAATAAAAAAAAAAAAGAAGTGGAGAAGTGGTAAGGGAGAGAGATGTGTTTTATTTTGGCAAGCCATTTAAGCTCTGCAACTTGTTTTTGTTAAAATCACTGCTAGTTTGTAAATGTTAGACATGTCAATCAAGAATCAATGAGCAGGCTCAGCACCCATAGTATAGTGGTTACACCAGCAACATACATGGAGGGTGGTGGGTTTGAACCTGACCCTGGGCAGCTAAACAGCAATGACAACTGCAACAACAACAAAAAATTGCCACCCTATTTTGTGGGCATTGTGGCGGGTGCATGTAGTCCCAGCTACTTGGGAGGCTGGGGCAAGAGAATCGCTTTAGCCCAAGAGTTGGAGGTTGCTGTGAGCTGTGACACTATAGCACTCTACCCAGGGTGACATAGTGTGACTCTGTCTTGAAAAGGAAAAAAAAAAAAGAATCAAGGAGCATCTGACACCCTGCTGGCAGTAGACTTACCCCTGATCCACAGAGCCGACCAAGACCCACAGCTGTTGAATCGAGACCATCAAAGAGCTCAACGTAGTCATAGCCACAGTCTGCTTCTTCTTCCAATTCGAAAGTCAGGAAGGATAATTCAAGACGAGAGCCGCGTTCCGACACTAACAGCCATTCACAGTCCACCTGCCCTGGGTAGTTGTTGTCCCCAAACTGAGAGTGGGAGTACAGGTCTCTGGGTTTTGATTCTGCTTTCAATCGGCCACCACACTCTGCCCAGGAAAGAAAATGAAACAAGGAAGCTCAGTGAGCCTTCACTGGCCCAACTCCACTCCCACGTGGCCTCGCCATTCTGTTTCTCCTTCCACCATCAGATCTGCCTTCTCTGACTGGGAAGTGATGAGTACAGGCCTCAGACCCAGGGCCTGGGGGGAACCTCAGCCTTGACACCTAGCGGCTCCGTGACTCTGGGTAAATGATGCTGCTTCTCTGATCCATAGTTTTCTCAAGGGTAAAATGCAGATGATAATAATGATACACCCAGCCTCAGTGGGATTTGAAAATTCAATATGTGAAAGTTACTTAGCACCTACCACACAGTAACTCAGTAAATAAATTTGTTGTCATACCTAATACTATTTTTACTTCCAAATAACTATTTACATGCATAAAAAGCCAGAGTACTAACTTTAGTTTAATACTCTGATAGTTTTAAAGAACCTAAAATCCAAAGGAATAAGAACTCAAAAAGCAACTATCTAAAACACTAGTGTTTGTTATAGAATTTTCTATACAGTGTAAACTAAAAATAAAATCCTAAATCCTCCACTGATTGAAAGGACCCCTCTTGGCCAAGGGGATCCCAGGAAAACCTTAACACTGAAATCCCTGTCACTCTGGAAAGGGCAGTCTGACACCCCTCCTTACACCCCTCCCTTTTGGAGTTTAGACACAACTGATCAGCATTAATGTTAGAGTAGAGGTCACAGCACTGACAAGACAACCTGTTTGTGACACAGGGTACTAAAGAGTAACAGAAGGGAATGTGAAGCAGGACGAAGGTTAAGTTGTGCCTACAAACCCGTCAATTTGCTTAACAGACCTCACAGAGTGGGCTGCTCGGGCTGCTCTGTGATTAGCAGACTTCCCTACCTTAACTTAGGCTTTCATTATTACTGACTCCACATTTTAGAGAAAGCTTGACTCTCAAGTAATTGCCAATTAAAGGCTCTGAACCTACTTATAACTTTGAAAGTCCTCCTCAAGATAGCTTGCCTTTTCTGGCTGAACCATGTATACGTCCCATGTACTGATTTATGATTCTATCTGCAATTCCTATCTCCCTGAAACGTATAAAATCAAGCTGTAATCCAACCGCTTCGGGATTACTTAATGGAGCCGTTTTGGTTTTGTGTATTCCTGGGCTATGATATTAGCTAAGAATAAACCTCTTTAAGTTATTTTACAGAGTTAGAATTTTTTCCCATAAACAACTGAATATATAGAACAATAATATTTTACTTAGGTAGAAATATTATCTAACTTGATCAGGAAAAATATATACATATTATTGATTATAATTATCTTTGTATCAATAATTCTAGACCCTATCCAGTTGTAGTATGTGTGGTTTTTATAATAAAAAATTTTGGTCTTTACCCCTTACTTTTTGGAGACATATTAATAAGCATGTCTTACTGGTTACTACATAAAAATTTACTGCTAGTATAATTTATTTTTATTTATTTATTTATTTATTTATTTTTGAGACAGAGTCTCACTATGTTGCCCTCTGGAGAGTGCTATGGTGTCACAGCTCACAGCAACCTCCCACTCTTGGGCTTAAGTGATTCTCTTGCCTCAGCCTCCCAAGTAGTCAGGACTACAGGCGCCCTCCACAATGCCTGGCTATTTTTTGTTGCAGTTGTCATTGTTGGTTAGCAGGCCCAGGCTGAATTCGAACCCACCAACTTTGGTGTATGTGGCTGGTACTGTAACCACTGTGTTACAAGCACCGAGCCTGCAGGTATAATTTAAATAATAAAAGGTCTCAAAAAATATCTCTGGAGTCCTGCATAGTCACAGACCCCAAGATGTAAATAATTATAGTTTAAGTAAAGGCAGAGAGAGGGTGCACAGGCACAGCCAAGCATGGCTGGACGGGTTGGAGAAGGGAGGTAAGAACTGGACACAGAAAGTGTCAGCAGAGACTCAGGCTTGTCTGAGAAAGAACAAGCAGGAGTTTCCATGTTAAAATGAAGGAAGTCGCAGGGAAAAGCCAAATGGTGAGAGCTGTGGAGGCTGAAGCACGACTGTGAAGACAGCTGTGACACCATCCTGCAGGCTGTCCCGACTGTCCTCTGCAAAGATGGTTGGGCAGATAAAACTCGTACCTGGATTTTTCAGATTTGTACATGGTTTACATGTACTGTGGCTTGGTGATTTTGTTTGTATCTTTTTTTCATCATCAAAATATTTTTTAAAATTAGAGCAAGAGGGAACAGAGTTGTCAGGAAGTAAATCAAAGTGCATATTGGAGGGTGGGGCAGAGTGATGGGGGGCACTTTAACACCACAGAAGCCCCCCTGTGATTTTAAGTGACAAAATATTTCTGAATTCCCAGGTATGGGGCCCCATTCAGGCAGACAAGTGAGATTCAGAGACCTTCCCACAGACTAAGAAAACATCCAACCAGGGTTCTGCCCACAGTAACGCCTTTCCGGGGGGCTGTCCCAAGGTGGGTCTCAATGTCCCTCCACAATGGGAGGGTCTCACAGCCTATGGGTCAGGAGCCACTGGTACCAAATCCTGCACACGAGCAAACACTCCAAAGGCTGAAGTAATGACCGCCTTGGGATTTCATCTCCCAAGTCCCACAAACTGGAAGCTGAGCACCTCTTTCCTGCTGGGGTGCTTTTCTGACCCCAGTAACTCCGGGATTATTGCCCTCTCTCTCTGTGAAGAGTCCCCCAGTCAAATCACAGGGTCCAAATTCCATCTCTGTTCTTCACTGGCGGCAGGACTTTGTCTTGTTGTGAGCTCCTGTTCCCGTGGCTCCTCCTGCCTTCTCCCATCCCCCACTCTAGGGGAAAGCTCCTGTTCCCCTGCTCCTCTGCTCTTTGGGCCTTCCAGCCACATTTCCATGCTCCCCAGAATTCAAAGAGGCACGAAAAGTCGCAAGTTTCACTACCACCAGGTTCTCAGTAGAGGAACAATGGTGGAAAACTCACCAAGGCTTGATTAATTACTGTTGTATAACCATAACCATTGTGATTTAAGATGTATCCATTGATCAATTATTGTTATATAATCATAACCATTGTGATTTGAGATGTATCCATTGACAACCAAGCTATAACCCTGCCAATGGGTTATAGCCTGTCATCGCCCCTCCCCCGCTTGCTTAAGCTATGCAGAGAAAAAAGGTATAAAAGACAAAAAACCCTGCAGTTTGGGGCCTCATGTCTTAGAACAATGGCCCCCTGCACAGGTGCAAATAAATCACCAATTAATAGCATCTGAGTGGGTCCGAGTTTATTTTTTCATAACCCCAAGGTTATTTCAGTCTCATACAGCATTCTGACATGGAATCACAACAGCACTCACGTCAGAGGGTCTGGATCCGAGACTTTCAACTGGTGAGCCATGAGAGGATGTTAGGTGCACCATAATCATTAATTAAATTATTTTCAAAAGAAGTTCAACACACAGTAAATATATTCCTTTTTACATTTTTTTTGATCAACATAATTTAAGTGTGCGGTGGGAGTTTAATTATAGGTTCAAGTGTTCTGTGAGAAAAAATGTTAAAAAACACTGGCCTACATGAAGCACATTTGACCAGCGCCCAGGTGCCTGGCACAGTGAATGCCGTATGCATTCAGGCTACCATCACTGTGGTTACTAAGGACCTCTAAATGCCAATCATCTGGACTCGGTGACCCATGCAGGCCTGAAAGGAAAATATGAGGAAAACTGAACAATCTAAAAGATAATCAAGAGAAAGGTTTGCCTCTGAAGGCCAGTATAATATTCTGTGACAAATATTTCTGAATTCAACATATAAACATGTAAACCCATGCAATCTCATTTAGGGATTTTTTTGAAATTCTGCCTGTTCTCAAAGTCTGAGGACTGGCTGGTTTTATTTTGTTTCACTCCCTCTGTGTGCCTCTTTCACAGAGACAAGGTAGGGACACAAAGGCCAGGATGCAGAAAAGGCCACCCCTGCAGCCCCACCTGGAGCCAACACCAAGGAGGAACTGAAGTGGGTCAACAAAACAGACAAAGAGACTTCACAGAGGCTTGGGAATCTGAAAGCCATAGAAGGTATCATTATTCGATTTTATTAACAACTTCTAGAAACATGGCCTGCATTGAAAAACCGATGCCTCACATTGCACTTAAGGCTGACTTAAACTGCCCCCAGGAGCTCCTTCCCACCCCTTTGCTTTGCCGTGCACACCCTCCTTCCTGGGGATCACTGATCTAACTAATAAATCTGAAATCCGTGTTCTACCCACAAAAAACATACAATGGAATTTAGCTCACAGAATGATTTTTTTCTAAGGATGAATGTGTGAATATTATATGAACAGGAGGTGTGATTTTAATATGCCACGGGAGAATTCCAGGTGCATACATGATGGGTAACCAGAGGGCAACTGTTCCGGGGTGTTTCTGAGAATCCTCAAGGCTGTGAAAACTATGTTCTATATGTCATCTACCAGGTCTCTATGAAAGACGGCTCTTCAATAGAGTAACAGCAAATATTTCTATCCATTTATGAAGTCAGGAGAACATAAAACCTGCCATTTACGATGTCAACAATACTGTTTTTTAAATCAATTGCTTGAAAGCCTTTTTCTAAGCTGCCTGACCCTCTCATACAGAATTCTGGGACGTGGAAAATGAAGCTGATCAAGGAAGGTGGTAAGAAGGGAAAAGAGGCCGGGGGGGGGGGGTCTTCATTTTAACTTCCAAGGACGTGTTTATTCCAGGTAAAGTATTAAGTTCCAGGGGAGGTCCTGTAATTTGAACTGTAAATGCTTTTAGCAGGGCGTTCTAATTTAATTGATTTAGAGCAAAATAATTTCCTTTCTAAGGAGTTTAATAATACACCCTCTGGTTTTTAACTGTCATTGACAAACAGTCTGATGCTTTATGCCACATTACAGAAGTCCTGAGGGTGACATCGGGATGTGGGAAATCAAGCTCTCTCCACGTCTCTCCCTTCCTCCTGTTTTATAGTCATATTCTCTGGGAGAAGACACAGGATTTTTAATAAAGGATTTGTTTCCTTCACTTAGTTTATTTAAAACAGGAGTAACTGATTTGTTATCTGATAAATTTGGACTTGGAATTTGCACCATCAGGGTTTGGGAGAAAGGACTCTTTCTAATGATGTCCACTTTCTGTGGACTTGGATGGTATTATAAAAATATATATATATAGCCTTGATGCCATTACAGCAATATTTCTAATTACCTGGTTTTAAAATTCATTGTGCCAGAAATTTTTCTTATGGATAAAATTAAAATTGTATATAAATTTTCTTAAATTAAAATGTATACTTGAGGGCCAGTCAGCTACCTATGCTCTAAAAGACAGTAAGTGATGGGCACATGCTTTGTACATGTAGTAAAAGGTGACAGATGGGTTGGACCTCGCTGTCATGTCAGCAGAAACTGAAAAAAAAACTGAAAATCAGAAGTTTATAATTTATCAGACTGTAGCTGTCAACAGGCAGGAATTCCTTCTATTGTCCTATAAATTTCCACAAATTCACACTGTCTATCCAAAGCAGAAGACAAATAATTATTTGATAAAAGACCACAGAATAAATGAACGTGTTACAGAGAAAGATTTGAAGAAAAATAAACAACAGACAGAACAGAAGAATATCTCAGCACATACGACCTCTGGAGGGTTATGGTGTGAAAGAAATCTACCGAGAACAATTCCAAAGTAGCTGATTAAATGACAGCAGAATTTTATACATAACAAAAAAAAATACCATCAAAAATATTCATAAGAGTAAATGAAAAGGAATCAGAAAGCCAGGACTCTAATTTTGACTGTTACTAACTTCTGTGCCAGTCTGGCTGACATTGAAGTATTGAGCCTCAATTTCCTCCTATCTGGACTGGCAGAACTCAATTAAACAACAAAAGCACATTTTGCCTTAAAAATGTGAGGTTGCTCACATGGGTATGTGAATGCATGTGAGCTGAAAAGGGAAATAAACTAAGCCTCATCAGTTACATATTTTGAACAGGAGATTTACTAAATCTTATATAAGGAAATACCCCATCTTTACCTATTTCTCCAAATAATAATAGAGTTTTGTATTGGTTTTTCTCCTAAAATTTTTACATTGAGAAAATATAGTATACTGGAAAGTATCTCAGCTTTACAGGCAGACTTAGGATAAAATCCAGGCTTTTACCCTATTTTAGGAAACCTCACAAATTAATCACCCTGATTTTCACTTTCTACACCTGGAAAATGAAGATGCTGATTCCTATCTCATATAGTTCTTTTGAGCACTCAATATAAGGAGAGAGAGAGAGAGAGAGAGATACCTGAGACCCCAGGGGCGATCTATTCTACATGCCAATGCAACACAATTATAACATAAGCAGATCCTGTCAGTGGAATCTTAATCATGATACAAACACTGCAAACAGGATGCAGGGGCAGGAGTCATGCAAATTAGGGAGCCCTGGAGTTTTAGAGCTGCAGGTAACCTTGAGGTTATTATTTTACAGGTGAGAAAACTGAGATCCAACAAAATGATATTTTCCAAAGTTCCTTGCTAGGTAAAGCCACCCTTGTACCAGGAACCGAGATGGAATAACACATGGGAACACACTCAGTCCTCCCACTTACAAAGGATAAAAAGAGAAATTAGAAAAGCAGTTTTTATGAAACTAAAAAGGAAAAAAATTAGAGATGGGTTATTTTAGAATATTATGTCAAAAGCTGTTTCAAGATTTTTGAAAGTGTATTTACACACTACATTCCTGGAACCTGCAATAGCTAAAATATTTAATAAAAAAAAAAGAGATGCCATGAATTCTGTGCTATTAGAAAATACAGACGAAGTATAGAGTTTGATTCTTCCACCCCTCTAATATATGAAAAGTTATCAAGAAAATATTTAAGGAGTAACTGCCATATGTCTTTAAAAAATCCATTACTAGTATGAAATTTTTACAGTCCTTGCAAGGTTTTCCTCAAGCCATAATAAGTAGACCTTCTGTAAACTGACCACCCAAGGGACGGTAACAAACTGGTCAACACACAGAGGGGGTCAACGTAAGGAACAAGGCTGCTGGACTGACACGTACACGTGGTGCACGTCTGGTCTATGAAGATCAGCTCAGCTGAAGGAGGCAGTCAACTAGGGAGGGTCTTCAGTATTTATATGCACAGTAATTGTGAGAAATAGTTTTTATAATTTAAAAACCATAAATATATATTAAATTAGTTATATCATAATCATATTATTAACATTAAAAATTATAAACAGAAGCTCAGGAGTTACTAGTATAAATAAGATCACTATGTTCACAAGTACTACCTACTTTCTCACAGATTGTAAGTAGTAACTATAAATAGTAAATCTAATGTTCTAATAAAATATACTAGAATGAAAAACAATATTGCACAATGGGAAAAATAAACTTCTGGTTCCCATTTAAGGTGAAAGAAAACAAACAAACAAAAATAAGCAGAGAACCAGGAGAAAAAATGCACTAGAATTATGGATGAATTTATATACTTTTATTCTGTTTTCCATCAAGGCAGATTTCCCCCAGAAGGGCACCAGTTGTCTGTGCATTGGTACCGCCACTAGATGTCACTATCAGCTAAAGGACTTGAGCAAATATCTACAAATTTACTGACATTTTTAACTGAATGAAAATTGGGCATTCTTGAGACATTTTATGGAACATATCATTCAATTAGCACTAAATTATAGACAATTTTATTCTAATTTTTCCTTAAATGCTTTATATTTTTCTAAATTAAATTCTATTTTTTAAAGGATTTCTAGAACAGATGAAATCTATAAAAGTCAAATTAGAGATTAGGATTAGGGGAAAAAAACTAATTGCATAAAATAGGGGAAAATGTGGCTCTTTCAAACAGAGTGATAGATTCCAAACGTATTTATTAAAATACATTAATTTAAAACCTAGCTAACCAACTAGGTTGTTAGATGAATTGTAAGTTTTTTAATACCAAGTTCCAAATTTCTATCTGTTAAATGCAGCATAGAAGTCAACTGCTAAAGTCAACATGAAATACATTACACAAGTATTTAGTATTTAGAGACAATTTTGCTAGGCCGTACTGCACTGAACACACATCACAGTAAAACTGCTGGAGTTTGCCTAAATGTTCAACAACTACAGAAATATTTAGGTAGGATGCTGTGTGGTGCTTCAGTGAGATTTCATTTGCTCTCCTTGGAGATTTATTTACAATCTTGTTACTGAACCAAACACACGCATTCATCAGAAGGGAAACCTGGATTTTAGGCAGAGAAGAGAAGCATGACCCTGACATGCTGACCTGTAGAGTGTGTGGCCTGGAAGCCTTTTCTTTGAACAGACGCATCAGAAACAAACCGGACAAACATTTTATTCCCAGTGGCCACCAGAGGGTCTGGGATCTTGTTGCCACACAGTCGTCCAAGGATTGGTGATTTTTCTGTCTCTCCATCGAACACTTCTAAGTGATCATATGCACATTCCTGATGCTGTTCTACCTCAAACTCACTGAAAGCCTGCCAATAAAAAGAGGGAAAAAAGTTAAAAATCATAAATGGCTCTCAATGGATTCTTTTTAGGGGGAGAGAAATACATATAAATGAAGTACATTCAAGGCGTCCAAATGATTCCATCCACATAGTGATAGAATGCGAGGGCTGTCAAATCAACAGGATGTGTGATCTCTGGGAAAAAACACGAGGAAACAGCTTCATGTGAAATCCTACTGTTTGGCTGTTGTAATAAAATCTATTATTGCAATTAAATCCACGCAGAATTTAAATATTGTAATAGGAAAATGGTATTTTATTCTCAATTAACACCAAAGGACTCAACCAGGAAATTTTCAGCAATCAAAGGAGAAGGTTGGTTTTTTGCGGCTTGATGGTCTTCAACTATTGAACATCATCCTGCCTCTGGGCACTTAGACTCAGAACAAAACTTCATGAAGTAAATGCTGCATTCTGACAAATTTAAATGCAATAAATCCTTGTAGGACAACTAAACACAAAGAATATTCACTATATATATTTTATTTAGCTCTTACAAACCACTTAATTAAAAATACTAATACGCCTTTAGGCTAGAATGTTTTCAACTTACTTTTCAGATAGATGGCATACTTATTTTACTATGTGCCATCTTAGAAAGTTTGGTTTGCTGTACTCTCATTTATGCTATTTAAAAATCATTTTAATTGGCTTGGCACCCATAGTTCAGTGGCTAAGGTGCCAGGCACATAAACTGAGGTTGGTGGGTTCAAACCCAGCCTGGCCTGATAAACAATAAAAAAAATAGCCGAGTGTTGTGGTGGGCGCCTGTAGTCCCAGCTACTTGGGAGGCTGAGGCAAGAGAATTGCTTAAGCCCAAGAGTTTAA
>NW_003852572.1:1121208-1129443 GCF_000181295.1 Otolemur garnettii | reverse complement strand
AAAAAAAAAAAAAAAAATCATTTTAATTTGCCTGGGTAGTAATTTTTTTTAATTTTTTTTTTTTTTTTTTTGAGACAGAGTCTTACTTTGTCACCTTGGGTAGAGTGGTGTCACAGCTCACAGCAACCTCAAACTCCTGGGCTCAAGAGATCCTTCTGCCTCAGGCTCCTGAGTAGCTGGGACTACAGATGCCCGCCACAATGCTGGACTAATTTTAGAGATGGGGTCTTGGTCCTATTCAGGCTGGTCTCAAAACTCCTGAGCTCAAGCAATCCATCTGCCTTAGCCTCCCAGAGTGCTAGGATTATAGGTGTGAGCCACCGTGAGTCAAGTCTCATCAAATTTAAAATAAAAATTCATTAAATATATAACACATTAAAGATCACAAAGGAAAGTTTAATTGAGATTGACTGAAAATAACATTGCTCAGTCATTACCAATTCCAGAGATTACAGGTTAGTTACCCTTGGAAATTAAGTGTCTTTCCTTTCCCCAGAAAAACAATCACATAGAACACTTCTTATACTTCTTGTGTAAGGAGGGCAAAGCTGAAAAATTACCAACAAACATGAAAAAATACACTTCAATCTTCATTAATTTTCCTACAGTTTCTGCAGCATAAAACATATCCACAAGATCTTTTACATCCTTGCGTCTCAGTTTAATTGAAGACACCTGAGAAATGACTGCTAATGGCTCTCCATCCTGACCAGTGACCTCTCCCTCATCACCTTCCCTCTTACTGTGGCTTCACACCCTGGAGAAGCCAGGGAGACATCAGAGACGCAATTCATATTAACTAGGGAATCGGAGAAAGAAATACAGTTACTTAAAAGGAGAAATGAAAGAAAAAAAGGGCTGATTTATCTTCTCTCTGTTTCCAGGGCAACCTTCTTAATAAGTAGAAACAAAAGTGTCACAGCCCATAAGCATTAGGGCCATTATTATAATCACGTGGGCAAAAATGTCCACTTCATTCACACTGGACCCTGCAAAAAAGATTAAACAAAGTGCAAAACTCTCACTGGAAACAGAAATACAGGAGAACAGTGAGCACGGGGGTCTGAGCAGAGCTTATCTGGCCTGGAGCACACACAGCCCCCCAGCAGGTGAGCTGGAGGAGCCCATCTCTGCCGCCCAGGGGAGCAGACACCTTGCAGGGAGCACAGAGACTCACCTGCCACCCACCTCCTGTTTATTACCAGCCTCAGATATGAAGTGCTGTGGGTGTGGCCCACTCAAACCGCTTGTTTCCGGCCTCCCCTGGGAAGGCAGTCGGCTCCTATCACACCGCCTCGCACACTGTTTGTTCTTAATATCAGTGTGTCATTGATAAGAAACCACTAAGAGAAAATTGGCTTAACTGCACAGAGTTCTTTATAAGTATGAAACCAAGTTTCCAAATTATAAGAATAATCATATCTCAAAAGGAAAAAATACTGTTTCAGAAAACAGCATCTGAAAACCATCACGTGGAGAAACTGCCTCTTCTGACTGCGCTTCACGGTCATCCCTCTATAAACACAAACAATAGGGAACTCACCTGTGTGGAAGTAAAAATTATAAGAAAGGTGGGGGAATGATGTTCTAAGTACATCCGATAGATAATAGCTAAAAACAGGATCAAAATTTACAGACCATACATGTTCCTTGCATTGATGGGCCCACTGAAAACTAAGTGCGAAAGACAAAAAATGACCGTTTCACTCCCAAAAGAAGTGCAGGGCGTCTGGCATCATCACAATGTCTGTTTAACAGAACAGAGCTACCACCACACAGAGTAACACTGAGCTGGAGGCCCGGGGGCACTGCGGACACCTGGCCTGGAGCCAACTGGTTCCACTTCATCAGATTACTAACAGATCAGACTGGGTCTGTAAGAGTCACATTAGTCAAGGTTCTGGACTTGACATGCGCTCATGTGATGCAGAAATCTCTCATTCATTAAGGAATTAATGAATTTCCCTCTTGGAATCGACAGCAGCTGGTTAGGTCTGCTGCACACACTGGGTAGTCTTTTTCCAGAAATACACTTAATGTAACAGCCACATCGCACAGAAGCAAGGTGTCCCTGCCTAACAACATACAGCGAGGTCGCAGAGGTGTGGCTCTCACACCGTCAGGATGCCACACAGAGAAACTTCCATGCATGGTGACTTTACATCAACAAAAAATACTTCTAGGCCACACAAAGCTGTTACAGGACACCCTTGGGAGACTGGGATAACTTTTAACATATTTTTTAGAGTTCAAGATGAGCTTTACTCTTTAGGGTACAAATTATTTTAGGATTCAAAATAAAGTGATACGCCATTTTTAATTTTCTTCTAGGACACAAGCTGGGCCATGAAACTCCACAATCCAAATCTCATGGAATATGAAAATGATCAGCCACCAGAAACTAATGCCACGGAAATGTCCTCAGAAGACACTGAGATTTCCAAATAGTCCTTCAAATTCACAGTGGGGCTGGGACAAGCAACGCCTAACACACAAAGCTGTAAGAGCTCTGATTTCTGCTAAAATACCACCCTCTTTTGTTGTACTTCAATATTTCTCTTAAGCATTTACACTATGACTTTATAAGCACTGTGGTATTTCTATGATTTTAGGGTTATTAATCTAGGTTTTAGAGAGGCTGAAAAAGTGTGAATAACTAAGAGCTCCAGTCAGAAACCCTAATGCTTCTCCTACAGGCAAGCTAAGAGATTAAGGAGTCCAATTCAAAAGGAGTAAGACTGAAGTGTGGTAACAGGCTGTGGAAATATCTGTGTGTTCCTGGAGCACCAGGCAAGCCTAATCCACCTGGCTGGCCACTGTCCAGGCTTCCCCATGCTGTTCCCTCATATGAACATCTATTATTCTATTATTCTTGGTTAATTGAGGCCATGCAGAGTGACTACGTATGTTCACAAAGGACAAAAAATGAAATGACACCACTTTCCCCAGAAACAAAACTTGGTTAGCGTGAACATTTAAGCTAAGAGAATTAAAAGAGACTGACACAATTTGAGCAGCAGTGAGACAAGCTTCAGAGCTCCCTGGTCCTGGCCATCTTTCCCCTTTTTCTGTTTTGGGTAAGAAGTGTCACCTGGTTTCCCACAACAGATTGGAGGATCAAACGCCACTAGGAAAAATGGCAGAGGGAAGGCAAACCCCAGTCTCTGGTTCCAAAGACACTTTCTTTCCCATGAGTCTTCTCTGTGATCAAATGTATTTTTATGGATTTATGATCAATAATTAATAGTTATAGGTGTTTTGTTTTCTAAATATTTAATACATGAAACATAAATTACAACTGTATGTAACTGAGCAAAGCTCAAAGAGATGGTAAATCAAATAAAAATGATAGAAACACGTTAGTCTATCACAGTATGTCCCTCTGTCTAGAACTTCCTCTTGCTTCTATTTTGGGTTTTCTTTGCATTTACTGAACATTAAATCCAAATATAAAAAAGGTTCCAACCAATCGAATGATCAGTTGAGACTCTCAGAACCAAGACAGGATGAAGGCAGGAAAACAGATACTTGTTCTTATTCACTCAAAACTTTATCCCTTTTCTATTAAGAAGATTTTTTCCCCCATAGCATCTCTTGATTTTGATTTTCTTTGTACTTTAAAAGCTAAAACCACACAGTCAGCATTTCAGGATTAAGTGTGCTCCCCCACATACATAGTCATAATAAAATCAAAGCAAATTTACCTGTTTCTTATTGTTGCTGTAGCAAATTACCATAAACTAAACAGTTTAAAGCATCACAGACTCTTTCTCCTACAGGTGTGGAGGTCGGTGGTCTGAAACAGGCAGGCGGAGCTGTGCTGTTTCCTGGGGCCCCAGGTAAGAACCTGCTTCCTTGCAGTTTTCAGCTTCTTCAGTCTGACTGCCTCCCCCAGCTCCTGCCCCCTCCTCCAGCATCAGAACCCATCACGGAGCTTCTCTCCTCCCCAACCTCCTGCTTGCACCTTATAAGGCCACCTAGATCAGCCCGGACAATCTCCCCGGTCAGGATCCTTACCTTCACCTGCACAGTCCCCTCTGCCAGGGATTTACTAATTTGGGGAGTAGGCCATGGACATCTTTGGGGACCCATTATTCTGCCTCCACAGAGAGGAAGGGTGAAATATCATCACCCTTTCAGCACGTGTAACTTTCATGGAAAAGGAGCTTTAAAACTGAGGAATCATGATTTCACTCTTTCCCCAGACCCTTTTAGCTCTGAAGACAACAAACTACATCCCACAAGCCAAAGCTGGCTTACCCCGTATTTTTGAAATAAAACTTTTATTACAACACAATAATTCTAAGAGTTGGAATACAGTGCATTATAGATGTCTGTTTAATATTAAGTTGTTGTGACAAAGATCATATAGACCACAAAGTCTCCAACACTTAATCTCTGGCACTTAAAGAAAATGTTTTCTGAAAAGTAATTATTAGCTACATCTTTAATTGCTGGGATTCAAATTCACAAGACTATGCAAAAACTTCCATTGATCCTGGTTCAAAAAAATTACTATCATTATGATTGTTAATGGGCAACACTTACTAGCATTTCTTATGGCACTATGCCAAACACTTACATGTTAATTTAATATACACACAAAATTCATGAGTAAGCACTATCTCCAATATCTAGATGAAGAAATCAAGGATTTAAAAAGAAAAGTGTTTGTCTCAGGATAACATGGCTAGGATACCCAGAAGTCTCTGAGTTCAGAGTATATATTCCTAATGTCTCTTTATTCTCTGCTGTAGTTCATTTTACTTAACGGTTATTACATCAGCCCTCCACACATGCAGATTCTAAAAAATATCAATAGAAACAACAACACAACAAAAAGAAATAGTATATATTTAAAAATACAGTATAATAGGGCGGCGCCTGTGGCTCAGTGGGTAGGGCGCTGCCAGCCCCATATACCAAGGGTGACAGGTTCAAACCCAGTCGTGGCCAAACTGCAACAAAAAATAGCCAGGTGTTGTGGTGGGCACCTGTAATCCCAGCTATTTGGAGGCTAAGGCAAGAGAATCATCTAAGCCCAGGAGATGGAGGTTGCTGTGAGCTGTGTGACGCCACAACACTTTACCAAGGGTGCTAAAGTGAGACTCTGTTTCCACACACACACACAAAAAAAAAAATACAGTATAACAACCGTTTACACAGCATTTACATTGTATCAGGCATTGTGAGTTGTGAGTAACTGAGAGATGATTCCAAATATATGGGCAGGTGTGTGTAGGTCACATGTAAATACAGCACCATTTATGTCAAGGACTTGAGCGTCTGTGGATTTGGGTACTAGTGGGGTCCTGGAACCAACCCCTCAAAGAAGCAGAAGGATGACTATACTCTGTTGTACAAATATAATTGTCTTCCATGTAAATTCTATCTGAGAACACACACATGGCAATTATGAACCCCTTTCCCTTCTAATGCAGGGATCTGTAATGAGGAGTAAGATAAAATGCAGACACAGAATGCCTGGGTTTAAAGACCAAACTCCTGGAGCTTTATACACTTGCCAAGTCATGGAAATCCCCGGGACTGCTTCCTGTTCCTCCGTGTCATTTCTGACTCCAACTTGAAACCAGTGTTGTGTAGCCCACGTGCAGTTTCACGTGGTACAAGATATTCCTAGTCAAGCCACATTTTACTATTTGGGGGGCACTTCCAATAAATACAAAAATCGCAATCCATTTTTCTGGTAAAATTACATATGAGAGTGCTCTAATTTTTTTAATGTTTTAAAGGATGCTCCCAGCATCCCCAGATCCCAGCTTGCTTCATTTATATGAAGATAGTGTTGGGTTTTGCTTGTTTGTTTTTGAGATAGAGTCTCACTTTGTCACCCATGGTAGAGTGCTCTGGCATCACAGCTCCCAGCAACCTCAAACTCTTGGGCTCAAGGGATTCTCTTCCCTCAGCCTCCCGTGTAGCTGGGGCTACAGGTGCTCTTCACTATGCCTGGCTATTTTTAGAGTTGAGGTCTCGCTCTGGTCAGGCTGCTTTTGGACCCATGAGCTCAGGCGATCCACCTGCCTTGGCTCCCAGAGTGCTAGGATTACAGGTGTGAGCACCTTGTCTGGCCTGGTTTGGGTTTTTACAAAGGTAAAAGAGAAAGTGTATATCTGAAATACATATGAGGAAATACAAAAATTATCCTCCAGTATTAAAATGCTCACTTCTAAATGCAACTCTATTCTTTTAATTTTCATATTTTACATTATTATAAGGGGAAAAGTTAGTATGTTTATTATATAATGTAAACATAATTTACATCATCATATTCAAATTATTACTTTTTATTATTAGACAGTATTTACTCTGGCATTTAAAATTTTCACCTTGAAGCACTTCCTGTTTGCATACTAGGTGGTGTACTTTAACCGACTAGTATTTTGGCTGCACATTTGGACTGTGGCAGACTCTTAGGGAGAGCGCACATGGTAACTCATTTCTGTTGTCCTCACTTCCTTGACAATGTGCCATTGTTAAATGCATGTGGGGGATTACATAATTCTTTGCTATTCCTCCCGATGAAAAATTAGGTTTACTTTTTGGCCCTTGAGCACTGGTCAGCCTCGCTAGTTTGTTTTATCAACAGAATGTTCACAGGTGATGTTCAGGTGCTTCTGAAGCTCCTGTGCCCTCCTGGAACACTCTCTGAGGCCTACCAGTGAAGACACTGGTCCCTCTGTGACCACCACGCTGGAGGTCGAGTGTAGGGATCTGGTTGCCCAGGCCGAGTCAGACTTTCCAACCCTCCCTCCCAAGGTGACAGATGTACAACTGAAGCCACCTTTCCCCTTCAAATTAGACCATGCCTCAGGTGAGAGTCACTGACCAACCTCATGAATGTCACTGGTGACAGAAGAACTGCCAGTAAAGCACAACTCAGGCAGGTGACAACCATGAGATGCAACAGCTGTTTTAAGGCAAGAAGTTCGGGGATAATTCACAGTGCAGCAATAGGTACCACTAACAGGGCACAAAAGACAACACCTGCATGGTGACGCCAAGTCTCACATTCTGTAAGCCTGTGACATAGTGGCCTGTGACGGCTCAGCTCTCCTGCTGTCGTGTAAGGGATGACAAACACAAGGGCTGAACAATCACACAGTGCACTCAGCACCCGCAGTGCGTGGGCACTACAAACACTGCACACAGTGCTCAGGGGTTACAAAGGACACTGAATTTTATTGTAATTCTTGTTATCCATAACTGCTAGGCCCTCTAATTTTTTAAAAATAGTATCACAAAATTTTACCCTCTCCTTACCCTATTATGAAAGCCAGCTAAGGACACTACCCCACCTCCACAAAAAGGAAAACTACAGGCTGCAGTATCACTTATGAAATGAACACAGGTGTGAAACTCTCAACAAAATGTGAGCAAACCAAATTCAACAGCACATTTAAAAGCTCATTCACCATGATCAAGTGGGATTTCCCAAAGCTGCCAAGGTGGTTCAACATATGCAAATCTACAAACGTGATACATGTTAACAGAATGAAAGAAAAAACACTTTTTTCAATAAATAGAAAAAAAATTGACAAATTTACAATCTTTTCACAGTAAAAGCTCTCAATAAATTAGGCATATAAGGAAAGTACATGATAATGTGAAACCCACAGCTAACATTATGATCAACAGAAAAGCTGTATATTTTTCCTCTAAGATCCGGAACAAGACAAAAATGTCCACTCTCACCACTTCTTTTCAATAGAGTACTCAGGGTCTTACCCAGGGCAATTAGTCAAGAGAAAGTAATAAAAATCTTCCAAGTTGGGAAGGAAGAAGTTCAATGGATTGTTCCTCTTTGCAGATGACCATCTTAGACCAGTTAGAGTAAACCCTAAGGATGCACCAAAAAGCTGTTAGAAGTGAGGAAAGAAATTCAGTAAAGTCGCAGGATATAATACCAACAAACAAAAATTCATAGCATTCCTACATAGTGACATCAAACTATCTGAAAAGAAGTCAAGAAAACAATCCCATTTATAATACTTGCTAAAAAAGAATAAAATACTTACACATAAATTTAACCAAGGAGGTAAAAGATCTCTACAATGAAAACTGTAAAACATTAATGAAGGACAACAGCAATGACATTTTCACTAAAATAGAAAATAAAAAAATTCTAAAAACTGTATGAAACCATACAATACCCCAAAGAGCCAAAGCAATCTTTTTTTTTTTTTTTTTGGCTGGGGCTGGGTTTGAACCCACCAC
>NW_003852572.1:1107483-1121173 GCF_000181295.1 Otolemur garnettii | reverse complement strand
AAAAAAAAAAAAGAAAAGAAAAGAAAAAATTTAGAAGCATATTATATGAATTCAAAATATACTACAAAGCTATAGTAAACCAAACAGCATGGTACTGACATAAAAACAGACACACAGCCCAGTAAAACAGAAAAATGAATTCATGCATTTACAGCCAACTGATTTTGACAAAAATGTCAAGAACATCCAATGTGGAAAAGACGGTCTCTTCATTTAGTGCTGGGAAAACAGACTATTTGCATGTGGGAGAATGAAGTTTGACCCTTACATCACCCAATATAAAAAAATCAGCTCTAAATAGAGCAAAGACTTATACGTAGGACCCCAAACTATGAAACTACTAAAGAAAACACAGGAGTAAAAGCTTCATGACATTGATCTGGAAAATGACTTTTTGTATCCCAACAGCACAAGTAATAAAAGCAAAAATAGACAAATGGGGTTACATTAAACTAAAAAGTTTCTGCAAAGCAAAGGAAGCAAACAACAGAATGAAGAGATGACCTATAGACTGTGCAAAAATGCCTGCAGACCATATATCAGATAAAGTGTTAATATCAAAAACAGAAACTCAGATAAGACAGTAGTGAGAAAACACACACGCCAATTTAAAAATGACCTAAACAGACAATTCTCTAAAGGACATGTACAAATGGCCAACAGGTGCATGAACAAATGTGTCACATCACTATCGTCAGGGAAACGCAAGTTAACACCACCATGACACATTATCTGCAACAGCCCATTTAAATGGCTATTTTTAAAGCACAAAGGATAACAAACGTTGTAAGGATGTAGAAATGTATATTAGTATAGGCTTTATTTTTTAAAAATGTTTGAAGTTTCCTCAAAAAATTAAAAATACAACTACCATGTAATCCAGGAATCCCACTAATGATTTATATTCAAAGGAAATATGTCAGTGTGTCAAAGAGATGTCTCACTCTCAAGCTGACTGCAGCACCACTGACGCCAGGCAAGTCAGGCATCAACCTGAGTGTCCGTGGATAGAAGACGCAATGGAGGCAAGGCTGGGTGTACACCCACTGGAATACCATTCAGCCCTTATAAGAAGAAAATCCCACATTCGTGGCAAAGGATACAAAGTTGCAGCTCCATAGAAGGAAGGAGCTCCAGAGCTCTGCTGTTCAGTGTGGCGAGGACAGTTAACTTATCCTACGGTGGTTAATTACCTATGTATATTGTATTCTTGCAAATGCTAAGACAGTGGATTTTCAGCGCAATCACCACAAAGATGATCAAATATGAGCACTGATAATTAGCTAGATTTAGTCATTGCAGAAAGTATATAAACATCAAAACACCATGTTGTACATGGTAAATGCACATAGTTCTGTCAAATTAAAAAAAATGTTAAAAAAAGGAAAAGTTCCCTCACTTTCCCATGCTGAGTTGCACAGAAGGGTCCACTGTATTCACAGAGACATGGAATATTTTCTTTATTTTTCCTTTCTGTCTTGGCTCAGGAAAGCTCTGGTGGGTAGGTAAGTATCTGCTCTTGGTCTAGGCCGATTAAAAGATTTCACGATTTTTCAAGTTTCACTGGAATCTATTTCCTAAACTTCAGTTCAGGTTGAAGTTCTTTCAGGAAAATTAAAGTTCACCAAGAAATCAGGCAAAACGTATTCATTTTACACAATGTAGCATTTTGATGAAATTTCCTGTATAATAAATAATAAATGTCAAAATACTTTAGGTGAGTAAATGATTTGAACTGGTTAAGTTACAAAATATAGAGTCAAAATATTAATATCACTTGGGGTTAGCAGCTAATGTGTTGTAACACACCTCCTACTGACCCTGACTTTTGGGGTGACACTAAGAGTCAGTTTTTATACGAACTTGATATGACAGGAGGGCTTCGGGAACTCTGAGGTGGCAGTAACATGTGTTTTAATAAGCCTTCCAGGTAATTCTGACACATGGTAATGACCTGGTTTACACCGTAACCACCTCCACACAAACCACAAATTCAAATACCCAAAATAAAGATCAGCAGTGGCACTAAGGCTCTCTCGTTAAGCTTCTGAACATTACCCTCCTAGGATACCAGCAAGGAGGCTTGTTGTTGACCAGACATGCTTTGTTTTCCCATGTCAAACAGAATCCTGGCATGTGAAGAAATCCTGAAATCAGTGAAGAAACGGGCTGTCCTTGAGCTGGAAGGAGGTACCTGAGCTGAGACAGGCGCACTCAGGAATGAATCAAGGGCTGCTGTGTCTGAAACTGGGACACATCACCAGTTCTCGTCCCCCAGCACAGAAACCTGCACCTGGCCCTGTTTCCACCCTACCTGCAAGCTGGAAAGAATCCCTACTGGGCCTGAGCACACCCAGGAGTGATGGTCACAGACCAGCCTCCTCGTCTCAATCCATTCAGTGTCAGGCTCCTCCCGGAAAGGATGAGACGTGCACTGGGCCATCTCTGGCAGACCACAGGAGAAAGACACGCTGGTGTCATATAGTCGGGTAAAAGGCATTCAGCTCAAACTCCCTAAGGTCAGGTGGGGTGGGAGTAGACCACACCATATGGGAGCTGCAGACGAGGAAGCTGGCCCCCTGGCAGACCCCTCTCTACGGATGTCCTCTTCCTGCTCACCAGACAGTCTATGGACAGAGCAGGAGCCACAAGAGGTCTCCCCTGCTGCTGGAGGCTTGGGGAGGGGACTGGCCACAGTAATGAGAAAGGCGCAAGGCTTGCTGCAAATCAGTCTAAGCCTCCGAGAGAGCATCAGAAAACCTTGTCACCTCCAGGGCCAGGGTACAGACCCACCACAGGCCTTGGAAAAGTTAAAAACAAAACTAGACAAAACCAACGAAGAAAACCAAAACTTTTTACCCCTTGGGGAAGTCTTGGATGCAGGACGTTAACCAATCACATTTGAGATCATCTGTCACCAGGGCAGGAAAAGAAAGTCCTTTCCAGAGAAGACCAACCGGGAATACGCAGAGCCTGGCACCAGCACAGAGGGGAGGCCCAGAAAGGAGGCCCAGCCCAAGACCTGACCGTGCAGGGCTAGGGTCGGGGCTGCCCAGAACAGCCGAGAGTTCCTCGCCTTCCCCACCAGATAGACACACCAAGAGACAAGCAGCTGCCACCCACCGCAGGGGAAAGGAAGAGAGCGCAGAGACACCATGTGTGGTAGACACGAACAGAGAAACTGAGTGCGAGCACGGGAGGCTGAGCAGACACCTCTTATCCAGCCTCCACACTGCAGCAAAGGACTGTGGGGCCAGTGGTCATGCTGATGGCAAAGACAGGGCCAAGAAAAGTGCTCCAAGTAGATGCACTTAACACTTCCACCCACTAACAGCTTATTAACTAAAGAGACGCCGCCACTTCCAAAGAGAATGTCTACTGTTACACACAATGCTTAGTGTGTAATTTTATTCAATTAAACATTACATGACACACAGAAAGGCCAGGAAAAAACAAACGACAACCAGAAAAACACTACAACAGCACTCTGCTAAGAGCACCCAACAAGCAGACTGAGACACAGCCCTGCTTACAGCAAACAGGATGTGAAGAGACTGTGGTTACAAGGCCAAAGATTCTAGAGTGACACAGGAACACAGAACAGATAGGAGATTTCAGCAGAAAGATGGTGCTATAATTGAACTGTGCTCTTTCAAAATTCAGATGCTGAAGCCCTAACCCCTTATGTGACTGTACATATTTAAAGACAGGACAATTAGGTATGGAATTATGGCTAAATGAAGCCATGGGTGGAGCATTAGTCCCACAGGGCTGGTGTCCCTATCGGACAAGGGACAGACCCTCGAGTGTCCTCTCTCCTCATGGTGTCATCCCAAGGCCAGGCCTATAAGGACTCCAGGGCAGGTGGCCACCCACATGCCAGGAATAAGAGACTGCACTGGACACCAGCCCTGAAAAGCACTTGACCTTGGACTTCTAGTCCCAAACTATGAGAAAATAAATTTCTGTTATTTAAGCAAGGAGTCTGTGGTATATCATTATGGCAGCCAGCCAGAGTAACACAATGGAAACTATGATTACGAGTCAAATGTAAGCGCTAGAAATAAAAAAAAAAATGGTAAGAAATAGAGAATGCTTTTAACAAGTCTGCCCATAGATTCAAGATGGCCAAAGAAGTAGTCGCTAAGCTTGAAGATAGGTCAATAGAAATTACAAAGAACGACAAAAAATTAACAGAACATTCAAGATTTGCAGGATTTATCAATCTGGCAAAGGTGTAATTTGAATCCCAGAAGAAGAGAGACCATGATGCAGAAGAATTATGTGAAGAAATAAAGGTTGGGAGCTTCCAAGGTTAATGACAGACACAATACAGATGCAAGAACTCAACAAATCCAGAGAAGACTAAACACCACAAAATCCCTAACCAGAAACACATCACAGATGAACACACACACCTGGATATGTTACTTAAACCCCTAATGACAAGAAAATTTTTAAGGCAGACATAGAAAAAAGTATAATTACTTACACATAAATAAAAATAAGGTTTACAACACAATTATAAGAATCTATAAAAGATGGGAAATAATGAAGTCAGGTGTTTAAAAAAATGAAGAAAGAGAATTGTCACCCTAAGATTCTATACACATGAAAATATCTTCCAAAGGGGCTATTACACGTTCTCCGTACACATTATAAAAGGAAGTTCTCTGAAGATAAAGACTATGAAACCAAACAAAATTTTAAACTACCAAAAGAAATGTCTTTGTTAACATCTACTTCCTCAACTCCGTTAACAACTGCACTGCTGAGAAGGACACAGCCTCTGTATTTCTCCCTGAGGTTCAGAGTGCTCCTCTCCCAATCAGGACCTTGGACAGGACTGGAAAGCAGCTGCAGCCCCATGGGGCTGTCATCTCAGCACCCAGCGCCCTTCAGCAGAGGGGTTGATGGGAACCAAATCTCTGTCTGGAAAGTCACCTCCATGCTGGGAATGTGAATGGCTTGGCAACTATCTCTGATAATAAGGCCTTTTTGTAAAAAAAAAAAAAAAAATTTCACTGGAGGGAAGGGTCCTAACAGAAGATTTTAAAAGCATCATGATTGGACTGCTCCAGGGAGCTACCTGGACCCAGGACCAGCACTTTCTGGACCCCAGACAATGCTTGTCCTCAACTAGAATGCCCACTGGATCTGCTTCTGAGAACAGCAAATTGCAGGACATTGTTAAAATTTCTATAGTCCTGGGCAGCGCCTGTGGCTCAAAAGGGTAGGGTGCCAGCCCCATATGCCAGAGGTGGCAGGTTCAAACCCTGCCCTGGCCAAAAAAAAAAAAAATTTTTTTTCCATAGTCCTTTAATTTTATTTCTTTAGATTATACTCTTCAAATTCTTTGTGGCCTGTAATGAAACTTAACATTTACTGTCAGATGACCAGGCCAAAAGGCAAGACTCAACAAATGAGGGAGGGACAGGGAACGTTAATGGTCATCTTTGAATTACTCAAGCAGAATAAAATATGGGAGGAACCTAAGGATATCAGCATCCCTCTACAGAGGGCAACATATTATGCAAAAATAATACTCTACAAACCATGGGACAAAACTGACTTTAGAAAAAACACATATGCTTTGTATCTGTGGCAGGAAGTGAATTATTATTCTATTACTTTCTTGCTGAATTTGATTTTTATTTTTTGTTACTTCATTTATTTTCCACATTTGGAGACATCATTACCAATAACACACTGGGAAGTGCAGCCTACTGATTGCAGGGACTTCAAGCAAGTAATTACTTGTAAAGCATCCATGCTGTCACCTTGACCTACAAAAGCAAGGATTTGTTTAGTGTGGGTAGGAAAGCACAAGAAGGAAAATTTTTTCCAGCTGCCTACTGATTCAATTCGATTAAATAAAACATTTTATTTTATTTCCGAGTGCTAGCCACAAAAGACAGGGCAGTGAGCTTACTGGAAAGAAAACAGCTGTGCTCACTTACTAATTTGATGCGGTGGCCGGGGGTGGTGCTGATTCCCCACGTGCACTCCTTCCTGCTGGGGTACTTGTCGGGCCAGTTAGGACTGGTGATGAGGCCACTGGGACTATGGATCTTCTGCTCACACTCAGCTGCGCCAAGAACCAGAACATGAGTTAGTGCAGAAATCCAGTCTGGGATCGCCCGGTGCCAGCGGCCCATGCTCCCGCTGCCCTGTTGGGAGGGTTTCCCAACGACTGACCCCCTGCCACACCACTGTGGCCACACTCCTCTGCTTTGGGAAGTACTTGTTTGCTGTCTGCCTCACATGCAGACAATGAATAATGAATAATGAATAATAAATAATAAATGCTAAACAGAACTGAATCCCCTTTTCAACTAAGGAGTCTGTAGCTCAGAGTTTTCCAGAGCAACAGATATCAACAATCAAAAATATCAACACTGGGTATGTGCGAGATATTTAATACAACAGAGAAAAATCTTGGGCCATGTCATTTTCAATTCTTTTTTTCTATTAACTGAAACATCACTCACAGCTAACATCCTGAAGGTAAGTTTTGAATCCCATATTTGCATCTTCCCTCTCCTTTAGCTAAGTGTACTCTTGAATACCTAACTCAGAATTTTAGCTACTAAGAGAAACAAGCCTTAATTTTATCAAAGAAAAAAGAAGAATATAGGGAAAAATAAGTGAACAGCTACTAGTCCTAGAGACAGCTTCTGAACTAATTTCAAAGAGTATCTCATTAAATTGGCACCTTTTTTTTTTTTTGGCAATTAAAATAACGTCATTTTAGACAAGACCATTCCACATTGTTAATACCAAATTTCAAAAATATTTAATATCCTGAGGCTTTTTCATTCTATATGATTTATGATGCTATACCCTTCACACCCTGGTTTAGACTGGGATTCTCCACTCTGGGCAATACACCCGTTACCCTGTTGCAAACAAGGGACACGTGCCCAGCCTCAGCTACTGCCCTTGCTGCTGCAGCTGCGGCCACGGTTCACTCCTTGAGACTACACCTGCTGTCACTGTAACAAATTTCCATGCAGAGATCTGAATTCACCACCAAAAAAGAGACAGGTGAAGTTCAGCTCCTGTCAAACAATCTATGGAAATGATATCAAGACAATAGTCTCAGAAGTTTGGTTCCAGTTCCGACAGGGCTTCTATTCCATCGCCCTCTTTGCCTTGCCACGTGAAATGTGAACTCTGCAGAATTCAGCAAGTGGCCTGAGAGAAAGCTCAGAGGTTCTCTGCTGAACTGTACAAAAAACATGTGTGATAGCAGAGGTTAAAGAAAATCCCACCCATTTCCTAGCAATAGGGATGAACTTCATTTAGAGGTACCTGGATATCATCATATCTGAAAGAAAATTTCCTTGAAGTTCATTTATTGAAAAGACTGGCTTCTATAAACAGGGATGTATTTGCTACCTGTGAGCCACAGGCTACGCATATAATCTGCAAAAGCTGTCTCATTTGTCTCATTCTTTTCTTCTGAATTAGCTTCATGTCTGGGGAAACATAACTGGCCAGATGCCCAACCTATTGATTTACTAGAACATATTACTAAGCTACAAATACAGGAAACATTCTGCTTGCATGTGACTCTGCACAATGCCATTTCTCAGAGGAAAAAGAGAAAAGACCACTGACACGTGATCATATTTGAACAGAGCTGAATGGAGCAAAGGTCAAACAGAATAATCTCTAATGACTTAAATGACTAGTCTAGTATATTAATAAGAATGATTTGAGTATGTACACCTCACGCTGCTGGCTAAAGTTATGAAATTTGTCTTGGTAATTCTCCTCTCAAAAGAGGTATAAATCAAATTTAAGTAGAAAATTCACCCTCAAAGGAAGAAGTAAGAATGGAAAGACTATTTCTTGTCTCCACATGACACCCGTCAATGATCTTTTCATCATAGTGGCTGAAGGGAGTAAGATCATTGTTTTCAAGAAATCTTGAAATTTGTAAGGTGTTGGGGACAAAGTCTGATAGGTATCTTTGTGCTACTAGTATACATTTTGGGGCCAACACTGTGACTTAAAATTTTAAATGACAGAGTCTCTACCATTTTCAAATGTCTTTCCTTTGGTTGGCATTTGAGTTTGATACTCCTGGTATTTCAAGGGGTGTTACTGAAGTAGCACATATGTGAGATATTTTGGGGATGGATATTACATGAAATGTTAAACATTTAACTGAATTAGGTTGGAATATGAACAGTGTTATAAGATCTGTTTTACAGAGGCCTGGGATAACAGGGGCTTTTCTGGCTACCAGATGGCAGATAGCCACTTCTATATCTGTTATACTCTAATGCCACCTACACGTGAAGGATGGATCCAACGGTACCGCTGGGACGTCTAGATGTTACACAGGTTTTTTTTTTGGCCATTTGAATAGTCAACCAGATAGCATTCACTGAAATGATGAACTTTACTGAGAAGTAGTGCTTTACCCAGACAATGTGAAACACTACACGTTATCCAGGAAAGAGTGTTTCCTCTCATACCTTCCTTACAGTCGTGCTTATTTTCATGTAGCACAAAGCCGTTACGACACTGACAGATGTAGCTTCCCATCGTGTTGAGGCACTCGTGCTGACACCCGCCGTTGTCTTTAGAACATTCGTCTTTGTCTAGCAAAGAGATAAACCCCATAGTTTAGTAGGTAATTTTAAAAACAAAAAATATTGAAGGAGAGTTGTTTAGTTGTGGTTAACATTGGCAAAGTGTAAACTAAGTTACAGCTTTTCCCATTCCCAACATAAAACAGAAAATAATTATAATTGCTTAGTTTTACCCTTTCCTTGTTTAGTTCAGAGCCTTGTACCATGGGTTGGGTGTCCATGACCACTTGTGCTACAATGGCAACTGGTACTTTCATTCCTATGCTGATGAGAAGGAGGAGGAAATCGACAGATCTTTTTGCAAATTCATCCTAAGTATTTATTGCTAATTCTGAAAAAGGAACTTAAAACTGTGCATAGTTTGAATAAAGGCAAGAAATAATATTTAAGGAAGAGGGAAATCATTCAATATATTTACCATGGTGTATAGACAAAGGCTAAACAAGGCTCCAAGGTTTGTATGTAATCACTTTAAAAAAAATCATTCAGTATAACTACTGTAGTTGATTTTTTTTCCATTAACCTTGCAGTTGTGCTTAGCATTAATGAATCTGGATATTCCAAAACATTCCAAGACAGGAAAAAGCATCATTAGACTACTCTCAAGAAGAAAATTAATTTATATATTTTAAACAAATCTACTCTGGCACTCCAGTTCATTAATACGTAATCCCCTAAAAGGGCTTTTAATGCACTAGAAGTGAAGGTTAGACTAGGAAATATGAGCTTTAAGAAACAGCCAACAAATTCACTACAGGGAAAAAAGCCAAGCTAGATTAACAAGCGGTCTGTGCAGGGGGAGGCGTCAGCTTTCACACTGCGGCTGTCATCCTATGGCTGGCTTGTCCCTCATAGTCAAAACTGGCAGCCTGCTCCTAACACACGGTTTGACGACACGTCACTCAGGCACCCATCACTCCCACACAGAAAGAACAGGAAGGACACGTTACAGTCACAGAACTCAGGCTGGGTTCAAATTTCTACACTCTCAGCTGCTTTTCCTGGTGAGCTCCTGCTGGCATGCACAGTCTGCTATTTTTCCTTTTTTATCAAATCAATATTTACTCTATGGAAATAGGGGTAGGGAAGATGTTTTTGTTAGAGAACCTGGCATCAGTTTTTAAAAGTGCATCTATTTTTCTCCTTTGGGAGATGGATTACATGGCATATAGACCATACATGCTTAAAAGAGTTATTCAAGTGCTGGCTGTATCAGAACATTTCAAATACATACAGGCAACCTCAAGTTTTAAAGGAGATATCAGAATCAGTGTGTTTGTGACTTGTCCACTGGTCTTCTAATATGTACAATGAAAAACAACATAAAAAAGCAGAATAAATTTAGAAAATTATTCTGGCCGGGCATGGTGGCTCATGCCTATAATCACACCACTTGGGAGGCTGAGGCATGTGGACTGCTTGAGCTCAGGAGTTCAGGACCAGCCCGAGCAGAGCAAGACCTTGTCTCTAAAAATAGCCCGGTGTTGTAGCAGGCACCTGTAGTCCCAGCTACTCAGGAGGCTGAGGCAAGAGAATCACTTAAGCCTAAGTGTTTGAGGTTGCTATGAGCTGTGACGCGATGGCACTCTACTCAGGGTGACAAAGTGAGACTCTCTCTAAAAAAAAAAAAAAAAAAAAAAAATTCTTTAAAAGAGCACCAAATGCCAAAATGTATAAAAATCCAAATAGAGAATTAGTTTTGTAACCTCAATTTTAGAGAAATTCATTATATTTTTGAACCCCTATTTCCTTAACTATAACAACAGTGAGAATAATGTAATAGTTTAAAAATTATGAGAGGCCTATCCAGAAAGGGTTGGTGGTAAACCATACTTCCTACCACCATGGTGCGAGAGACTGCATTTTCTAATACTGAAAGTTAAGCAGTAAACTATTTAAATATATTATATTACTATAAATTTGCCGGGGCTATTTACTTAAGAAACATCAGAAAAATGCTTCCCTCTGAGTGTAGAAATACACCTTATCTTTGGTAAATGGAAAGAGTCAATTAAAAAAATTATGATGCCAAAATTACTCTGAAATAGACACATAATCTCTATGAAAATATTTACAGAATGATGGTTTTTTGTACTTAAAATAAGACCTGATAGGATGAGTTTTAGTTGAACTCCAGCTCAGCCAGTTTTTGAGAGTTGTTTAGAAACCTAACAATTGTAAGTAAAGTAGCTTGGAGAAAACTAGTTCACATCTGTAAGCGGCTGGTGACCAGATGGACTGTGCAGGAACCGCCCTCTGGAGGCAAGAGATGGCCTGACTCATCATTTTATCAGTAGCATTTGAATGGCCATACATGAGAGACACAGAAAGGTTAAAATATAAACCTGAACACGGTTATTCAGTAACACGTGCATTACTGTTGAGTGTTTAAATCCACAATCATTTCATGATGAAAACTCTGCCAAGACATAAAATACTCCCAATGTCTAAACTTCATTCTAGTGGAACTGTCAAGTCATTAGATGATACAGTCATTGATAGAACATAAACTGACTAAGGTGATGGTCACTATAGGGGCATAAAATCTGAAGTAAAGCCAGGGCTATGTAGCCCATTATTCACACTTCTGTTGTGCTGGAAAACAGTAATTTCAAAATAATTTTTGGAAGAAGAAGAAGAAAAAGTGGGGAGGAAGAAGGGGCGAAGAGGAAAGAGAAGAGGAAGGAGAAGAAATAGCAGAAAAGGATGAAGATGGGTTACTGTTATCTATACAGTCACGTCTGCCTAAGCATCGGTTATTTTTTACTTTCCCAGGTTAACACTGTTTCTTGTCTTCTTCCCCACATCTGATATTGCCTAATTTAATTTCCTCAAAGTCACATGAAAGTTAAATGTGCTATAATGTATTTATGGATTAATTGAAATTTAAGCTCAAGTTCAAAGCTGGACTAATCAAGGCGTGACTGAAAGCAGCAGAGGAAAGTCGCCATGCCCACAGGAGCAGCAGGGGCTGAAGCCACCTGTGTGTCAGAGTCACATTGAAAGAGAATCCCAGGAAGTCACTGGGATACTTGAAATCATCTAGATGTTTCTGGCGTCACTGTTCATAGCAACCTCAAACTCCTGAACTCAAGTGACCCTCCAGCCTCAGCCTCCCGACTAGCTGAGACTACAGGTGCCCGCCACCACGCCTGGCTTGTGTTAGAAACGGGATCTCACTCTTGCTCAGGCTGGTCTCCACCTCCTGAGCTCAAGGATTATAGGCATGAGCCACCGTGCCTGGCACATTTTAGACTTTTTCCCCTAGAAAGGTCACCTAACTAGGGGAAAAACTATTAGGAAACATAACTAACTTCCATTTTCACTTCCACTTCTGCTCTCAGGGCAACAACTTTGTGTTCTGAAGAATAAACATGCAAGAAAATGAGAAAAGTGAGGCAGATAGAAGGCTTTAAACATTTCTCATAGTGTCTGCATAATAAATTACACAACTGAAAAGGCTATCAGTAATTTATTTGAAATTTTCTGGCATTTTCATACATTAGACACAAAATAAAGAAGCAGTATTATAGTTCTTATTAGTGTTAGAAATAAATGTTTTGTTCAGGAGAAATAAACATTTATTTTTTGCATGTGGAAATTAGTCCCTTCTTTGGAATGGACATACCCGCTTTCCATTCCTCTGAGTTAGATACAGAAAAAAGTCCCTCATCAGGGAAAACGAAGGCGGTGTTCCCCCCGCCCCCAAGGGGCCTGCAGCACCTCTGAGCCTGTCCAGGGCTGTGAGACCATGAATAATACATACTGGGCAGAACTGAAGTGGCAACTTGTATCATGTTCTTGCAAGATTCAAAAATAAAAATTTTCTCATTGCAGAGAGCTTCCTTATCTGTAGGAGAAAGAAGTCAACATTCCATGCAACAGAACTGAAACACACATGAGCAGATGCCTTCCAAGTGAATGCTCAGGATCTGAAATAAACACTTGCACACAGCAGAACACACAAAGATTCAACACAGAACCGCCCCGTAAATAATCAACTTCAAAAGGCACAAGTTAACTCCTCCAAGAGTTACAACAGAGACAATCTGCTCTTTCAATAAACATGCAGATACTTAAATTCCAGTAGTCACAGAAACTTGGAAGCACGATTCAAAAATCATATAGGAAAGCTGCAGCAGTCTCACTATTTGTCATTAAATCATGCTAATATTTAAAGTTTTGTCAGTCATATCGGGTTCAATTTCATCTACAAATACCAGCAAAAGCTCTATGGGAAAATTCACGTACAAGAACTGTTGTGCCCAGGAGTTCCACAAAGACCACACTGCCAAACAAGCCAAATTTACAGCAGAGTCCTTTTATGGAAGAGCTGGCTGGCGACTGCCTCAGTGTTCCAACATGGGGTTTCTGAGAGCAGCCCTGAGTGCTTAACAGGTCAGGTTTTAAGGGCTTAGGTTATTATATTCTCAAATACAGAAAGAAAAATAGACACACGATTTCACATAATGTCCACATAGTCCTACTTTGGCATTTCTAATTTCTTTGTTTTCATATTACTTAGTTATAATGCATGGTCTTTAAATATACCATGAAATTAAGAAAGTACATTTCATTTTGATTTTTGCAGAAAGCCTTATAAATTTTCTTTGTAAAATATAATAACTTCCAACTTTCAAGCTATGCAATTTTTGTGACTAATTCATGATGTTTCATCAGAATTGAAATATGAGAGTTTCTTAATTTTATGAATATTAAAGTGACAGAAATCATGTTAATTGTTCTGCTAATAAGTTCTTAGAATTATCATTTTAATTTCATTTCTTAAATCTTAAAAAAATACTTATTTAAAACCTGAGACTGTGCAAAACCAGCTAAAATCTCTTAATTGATTATTTTATTAGATAATGAGATGTTATGTAGAAAAAATACTACAAATACATTATTTCATTCTGTGCATTGATATTTATCTATCTGTATTTACATTTCAGAATAATATGAGGGTACAAATGTTTGGGTTACACTGTCCTCGTTTCTAAGGTAAAGTTCAAATTGTAGTTGAGCCCTTCACCCAGGGGGTGTGCTGAACACCCTCACTGTGTACATTAGGGGAGATCCTGCCA
>NW_003852572.1:1097387-1107318 GCF_000181295.1 Otolemur garnettii | reverse complement strand
TACTAGATTATACTTGTGTTTTTCTTTCGTATGGGCGTGCAGTTGTTTATATAATGCTAACTCATGTTAGCATTGAGTACATTGGATTTTTTTTTCTCATTCTTGTGAAACTTTACTAAGAATTACATGTTTCAATTCTATCCAGGTAAAGACAAAAGATAAAGAGTCTCCATCTTTTCTTATGGCTGAATAGTACTTCATGGTAATCATTATACCACATTTTGTTAATTCATTCATGGGTTGAGAGGCACTTGGGTTGCTGCCATTTCTTGGCAATTGTGAATTGAGCTACAGTAAACATTCCGGTGCCAATGTCCTTGTGGCAAAATAATTTTTTTTTTTCTGGGCAGAAACCTAGTAATGGGATTGTGGGATCAAATACAAGGTCAACTTTAAGTTCTTTGAAAATTCTCCATACTTCCTTCCATAAAGGTGGTATTAGTTTGCAGTCCCACCAGCAATGTAGAAGTGTTCCCTTCTCTCCACATACACGCCAGCATCTGCATATTCAGGACATTTTGATGAGGGCCATTCTTACTAGAATTAAGTGGTATCTCAGAGTGGTCTTAATATGCATTTCTCTGATGATTAGGGATTTAAATATATTTCTTTACCTTTTTTTCCTGCCATATCACTTAACTACATGAAAACTAGAAGTTATTTATTTTTTATTTATTTATTTTTTGAGATATACTCTTATTCTGTGACTCATGATAGAGTGCTATGGCATCACAGCTCACAATAACCTCAGACTCTTGGGCTCAAGCAATTCTCTTGTCTCAGCCTCCCAAGTAGCTGGGGCTATAGGCACCTACCACACCTGGCTTATTTTTAGACATGGGGTCTCACTCTTGCTCAGACTGTTTTCTTCCTCCTAAGATCAGGTGATCCTCCCACTTTGGCCTCTCAGAGTACTGGGATTATAGGCATGAGCCACTGTGCCCAACTCTACAATTTATTTTTAAATAACTTTTCTTTCCAAATAATATGAAATCACTTATTAGCAAATGTTTTAATTATTATTGAATTACTTGAAAATAATTAGAAGTTCTTGGAAAAAGAACATGGCAAAAAGTAATTGAACATATTACATTCCTTGTTAAGTTTCCATAAAGCCATAATTACTAAAATTTTTAAAACACTGGCTATAAACATAACCATTTAAGACTGTCTTCTTAAATTAATTCTTGATTAATATATATAATATATTAACATATTTACCTGGTTTTAATAAGATACTTAGAAACTTAATCAATATCTTTCTTTTTTATTTTTTTTTGAGACAGAGTCTTACTACGTCGCCCTTGGTAGAGGGCTGTGGCATCATAGCTCACAGCAACCTCCAACTCCTGGGCTGGGACTATAGGCACTCGCCACAACACCCAGCTATTTTTTGTTGCACTTGTCATTGTTGTTTAGCTGGCAGGTTAGGTTCCAACCCACCAGCAACAGTGTATGTGGCTGGCACCCAGGCACTGAGCCTCAATATGCTTTTGTCAAAATTACCTTATGTTAATATTTATTACCTAATGAGTAAATAGATGGATTTAAAAATTCCTACACTTGCAAAGATGATCAAAGTCTATGAGGCAATGTTTGCCAACTAGGAATACCTTGGGCAACAGGTAAGTGGAATATGATATTTTGTAAGTGTTTTTCTTCTGGAGTTATTTTTACATTTAGATCAGAGGAAATCTCTTCAAGGACAATTGGAGAAAGCCACGATGCCTCATCTTTCCACCTTAACCCAGTGTCCTGTGTGTCTTGCATGGTGACTTTCAGGTCTGCTTTCTCCCATAGGTGGCTGTTTGTACAATGGCAGAGCACGGACAGTTTTATGCCTAGAACTCCAGTAATATGTATTTCATTGTGTTCATTGTTTACACCATGGAATCATTCGAAACATCTTTTTTGTTTCAGATTCACATAAAGGTGCACATGCTTGGCTTACATGGTTTGAGTTTGTTAGGTAGAAAAGTTCAGTTGTAGTTGAGCCCTAACGAAGAGTCCACAAAGAGCATTTGCTGTAATCTATGTTTAATTTTCCTACTTCCCAACATTAGGTTGCACCAAATTTCTGTCACACTCACATGACAGTGAAATCATTCTTTCAGATCTGAAATATTTCTTTATGAAGGATTCCCAAGAATGGTTATTTCTGAGGCAAACAGAATAGTCACTTCAATGACTCCTGATTCCTATGTTAAATTTCTTTAAAATGTTTGTGACAATAAAACCAGTAATGTGCTTTATCCAATCCCCAATAGTAGCTGAGTTTTGACATTGGAAAATTCCTTCTATTTTGTTTGTAAAATCCAGTATCACTATGATTTACGTAGTTCCTTTCCAAAAAATACAGCTACAGTGAATTACCTGGCTTTCAACATGTGATTATATAATATTTACAACATTACTAGTACTATATTTTCAATGTGAATAGACATGTATTAAAAGGAATAATCTTTTATAAACTGAGACTTTATAAAATCATCATACATAGGCTATTATGGCATCTATTTTTTTTTTTTTTTTTTGGCTGGGGGGGGTTTTGCCCCCGCCACTTCCAGCATATGAGGCCTGCACCTTACTCCTTTCAGCCACAGGCACCGCCCCTATTATGGCATCTGAATCCTTACTTGCTGCTATCTCCTAGTGATGCTACAATAAATTACAAATGCAAATTTTTTACCTTCTCTTTTCCTGAGCAAACATCTTTCCCACTAACAGAAACTCCCAAGAAATTTAATGTGAAATAGGTTCAAACACTCTCCCCAAACCACAATATTTTAAATATGAATCTGAGAAACTGCCAAGACTCTTCAAAATATTCGAAAGGGAACACAGAGTTTATACTTAATGATAATAGTCTTTGACTGTACAGAACAACAATAAAGAAGTGAAAGGTGTGTCTGCAGCTGTTTCTTGGGTCATGAGGATGTTAGAGGCAACATGTTGCTGATGTCATCTGCAAAGTTCATGATTAGCTCTACAGCTGAGAAGATGCTCTATGTACCAAGACAACGAAGGCTCAGGTGGTCTGTGTCACTGAGCATCTCACTTAGCTCCTTCGCTACCTCGTCTGTGGGATAAATATATATGAATAAACATGGCAACACAATACGAAGTCTGGGATTTAATTTGCCCTTGGACTCCCTTGCTCAGCTTAGCTAACTGCCTGTACTCCATCAAACAATCGAGGCTAGACGTTTTCAAGATTAAATATTGCCATGTAAATAATTTCTACATTTTTTAAATGCTCGGATAAATACTAAAAACAGATGATTTCTTGAGATGATTATATTAGTAAACACAATTTACAGCATAGTAGTTGACATGAGCCCAAGGAAAACCAAGGCACTCAATTGATTTCACAACTGCACAGAGATTGAAAAAAAAGAAAATACAGACTCTACAGGGACACGCACACGTGCCAAAGAATGGCGTCTTCCGCATGGGCTTTCTTCTCTGTTAGTTTATATTTCATCCTATATTGTTAACAGTATTATTTTATTAAGATTTGGAAACTTTTGCCTGATCAGTGATACCAGAAAGTGAACTTAAAATTTTCAGAGTAGCTAAATTTAATTACACTTCCTAGTCTATATTTGGGGCATGTGTTCTTTTTTTTTTTTAATAAAAACTTTAAAAATGAAACATACAACTAAGGTAACATGAAAAGGGCCTCAAATACCTTGAATATTATGACAGAATTAATTTATTTCATAATTTTAATTTTTAAAACAAATATTTAGGTGACTTTAAGATAAGTAAACTTGTCTCTGTTTAACTATTGAATCACTTAAACTTTGAAGCCTAAAAAAGTTTCCTTTTCACTAAAATAGGAAAGTGAAATTGTACTTTGAATAACGTAAATCTTAAATGCATGCCCGAGAAAAATTTTTAAAAGGTAATTAACTCTGGGAGAAAGAAAAAGAACAAGAGCAAGGGAGCTGAAATCCATTGTATTTTGGAAGCACTTTTTGTATGACTTGGAACTCAATGGAGTTTGCGAACCATTAACTTCAATTACACTGAAAACCCCAGACAAACCAGGGACATTGTAAATCTCATTAATTTTAAACACATGGGGACCAGAATAAATGGACTTTGAATTAACTCAATCCAAATTACCTGATATTAAAACATAATTGGAATTCAGTGGCTTTAAATTGCTTGCCAGTTAAAAAGACAGAATATATTGCCATACTTTGGTTTATTACAATTTTATCTAGTTTTGAAGTTTCAGAATAATAGTCTAATAAAGCAAAGTTTTCAGATTGTGAAAATATGGAAATTTCATTGATGTTTTCATATATTTTCATAAAATCTTGGGAGTTTTTTTTTTATCAAATTTCTACTTTTTAAGAGGGAAATTCACTTTGAGTTGGTTAAACTGTTAAATTCCAAACACAGAAATGCAGACCAGTAAATATACCTCATGATATATTAACTTTTGTAAAATTAAAATTTCCACATTTCTAAGTTTTATACTGCAATCATTTATATAGAGATGAGGCAAAGCATGACTTTAACACTGGCTTAATAACAATACAAATATAAAATAAAAAGACATGCTGCTAAATAACAAGAATAAAAACATGTCGCTCAAATAACACCACACTTTCCAAAAACAAAGAAAAGTTATTTTTAGAAATCTGCCATGTGTTTGAAGCCTGGTATTATTATTCCCATCCACTTGTAACAAGTAAAATCACTGTAGGAAATTTTATTAAACTTATTAAACTTATTTGTGTTATTTGTATCAGCCTTTATAATATTTGATGTAAAATCTATTTGTTTGGGGGCAACGTTTCATCAAGAGTCCCTGTTATTAACATGTAGTATTCTAATTTTTAAGTAAATATTATTAAACCCTAGGGCATGTATTCTCTGTACTTCCAAGTTACATTTTTAGGTATTTATAAAAATAGATAATATATAATTTAAGCCCATCCCCACTGAGAATCTGTAATACACACACACAAAACATGCGAATACCTGAGAAAAAATGTGCTTTGAAGCCCTTCTTGGACACAGTATTGTCAGATTTGAACTCAATTCTCATGTTGTTGAACTGCGACGTGATCACTTCTGGCACTTCGGTGCCACAGAACTTGCCATGCAGTTTGGACTCGGAGGAAAGACCACTCCAGATCTCCACATAATCATACTTGCACACCTAGGAAAAGCCCGGCTGTCAGACTTGCCAGATTTGAGAATCCTGGATGATAGACATTTGTTTTTGAAAAATGTATATTTATCTCTCTTTACTCACATGGAAGTAACTGGAATTAACATGTTAAAAAAAATCAAGAAAAAGGTTCAACTAGGAGGCAAAAGGCTTGAAGATAGATAATCAGAGGAGAATTTTGCTCTGGATAGGTCTGAGACATTTATATGCAAATGTATGCTTCATTTATATGTATTAAAGGCATACTTTTCAAAAAATACAAAAAGATGAGGAAAACTGTAATGAATGCTACAGAGAGAATAATGTTGATGGTCACAAGGAAAGCAATGGCTCCTGCCCTTTAGAAAAGCATTTTTATTTTTCAATAGGAATTATGGAAATACTTGTGGGTGCTGCCTTATTTAACACTGACAATCAGGAACTATGAAAATACTTGTCATGTACTATTTTTTTTTTTTTTGAGACAGAGTCTGACTGTCACCCTGGGTAGCCAGGGCGTCATAGCTCACAGCAACCTCAAACTTTTGGTCTCAAGTGACCCTCCTGCCTCAGCCTCCCAAGTAGCTGAGACTACACACACTCACCATAGCACCCAGCTAGTTTTTCTATTTTTAGTCGAGACAGGGTCATAATCTTGCTGGGGCTGGTCTTGAACTCCTGAACTCAAGGAGGTCTCCACCTCTCAGAGTGCTTAGATTACAGGCATGAGCCACTGTGCCCAGTTCTACTGTTTTATTTAATACTGACAACAATGACATGAAATTGGTCCATTTAGTCTATGAAAACATCACTAGCAATAGAAATAATCCCTTCCACTGTAGAGATTAAAAGAAATGAGATTCAGAAAATTTTATATAACTTGTCCAAAATTGCACATGGCAATGTGGTGATTAATGATGTGGCGTTCAGCTTAGTCTAAAAAGCTACATTCTAATCAGAACAGCACCCGTTACTAACAGTTCAAAGTGAAAGACGTGTACTTAGTATTAACAAAAAAGATCCTTTGCCTTTCTACCTTATTAAAAGGACTGCCATTCCTTGATTTCTCTGAGTTTCTAGGTACCGTGAACTTTGCATCCTTGCTGAAGAACTGCAAATACACGGAACTCTATCTAGGGGAATGGAGGCAGGAATCTATACTAGAATGAAGTAGACTCATTATGTGTGATATGCTAACAACAAGGAAATGGAAGAAGCTAAATGAATGCCAGGTATTCTTAAGCAATTTTATGACCACAAACAGATGTTTCCATAATACACTTTTACAAAGTTCCAGGAGGGCATGTTGGAAAGAACACATCTTGCATGAATGACCTTATTACATGGATGTGTGATTAGCAGGGTTTAGCAATGCATATGATTGAACCCTAGGGCACGATCTGTACTTTGAAATATGTCAACTCAAATTACTGGTTCTTGTGATATTAATTAGGTGATGAATAAGCAAAGTGCTTCTGGGAAAAATGAAATGACTTTCTATCTACTTTGTTACCACTGCCATTTATGCTTACAGAGGATTCCGTGCAGTATAAAGGAATGTTTCCAAAGCTAAAATTTTTTTGTTTTGACTTTCCTTTGGGATACCAATATAATAAATAAAGTAATAAAGTTTTCAACTGACCTAGTGATTCTGTAAGTCTTTTTTTTTTTTTTTGCTTGAGACTTTTACAGTCAAGATATAGAACTATGAAAATTCATAGAATTCTGCAAAAGCTTTTCACACAGTAGCACCATTATAAACCAGAGAATTCTGGGCTATGTTCACCAAGTTTGTAAAGAGCACTTCTAAGAATGATGACAACTGCTGTGAGGGTGGTGCTTTCAGAACACAACACCCCATTTATAGAAAACCATTTACCCTCCTCCTCCTCAATACAAACCTCCAGGCTTCTTAGAAACATCTACCAATTAATGAATCATGAGGACACACTCACAGCTTTAAGGAAAACGATGGGAGCAGGAGGTTATACAGCCCTGAGTTCATGTCAAACCACAGGACTGGTAGGGAAATTACCATTTTCAAAATATGTAGCTCATGTAACAGTTTTTCTGAAAATATTATAAAAATTACTATTTTCATATAAATATTTCCTGAAACATGAAGTAGTCATTAAAGGAAAATGATATTTCATGTGGATAAATTACTCTAAAAGAATAAATCGCTGTCTTTCCCATCATAAAACTTACACATGTTAACAACAAGAGAATTGGAAAGGCTCACTGAGCTCTAAGATTCTACACTTCTCTGACACTAAGTTCATCACATTTTAGACTTTAGTTTCCTTTAAGACAACACAAAAGTGAGCTACCTCTTTTTACCTCCAAATAACTAGTAAGCGATTAAAAAAAATAACAGAAGTGCCTTGGCTATTAAAGGCAGAATTAAGTGGGGGGGTGTAAGTAAAAGAAAGAAAAGTGAAGAGAAGAAGCAGCAAAGATAGATATATGAAAGTATGGTATAAAGCCCACAAATATTACCAAAAGTCAGTGCCCAAGGGGCACAGATGCATTTCACTTCTGTTCTCACACCTCTCTGTAAGTGTGCAACAGATATACATGACAGACAACATAAGTTTGGAGTTAATTTTATCATATGTAGAAGGGTTGAATCATGTTTATGCTAAAAGTACACACAGAAAAAAAGTTGGCGGTGAAAGGATGCAAAATAAGTCAGAAAAAGGAAAGAAAGCACAAAAGACTAAATAAAACAAATGTCTGTGACATTTTCTCCAGAATTAAACCAGAGTTGACAATCATGCCAAGGACATTCTTCTAAAAGTTCCCATTTCAGGTGTGGCATTGCATTTGAATTTGGTGTGCGTGCACTTAGCACACAGGGATGTTCAAATAAATGATCCCATTTGTTTAAATGTGGTTATCTGATAGAAACTGTACCTTTAGTGCTGTAAAGTAAACACATATAGTAAGCTCTACTCTGAAAAACAGCTTCGGCTAAATGCATCTTTTGCTGAGGTTAAAAAATTAAGAATTATTTATAAAACATGAGCATAATACAAACTACTTATCTAATGAAAATATACCCATCTCCACAAGTAAAATATACAAAGTTCTCCCAAATGGATATTTTTGATATGATTCAGCCAGTGGATTTTGGTTTATTTTTTCTAGAAAAGTCTATGTGTAATGAAGTTGACCCTAAACACTCCATGTTCTTTAATAAATCAAGAAAATGGTACATATTAAATACACTGAGTAACAACTCCCCCTGATGTAATTTTCAACCTCCCCCAAAGTCTAAAACATCATCCAACACCAACAAGAACCACAGCAGGGCGGAAAGGATCAGAAGGACAAAGGTGACTACACTACCTGCACAATTACCTCGCGTTCTTTTTTTACGTTTGCCAGTTCGTTAAGAGATTTCCAAAACATGATAAAAATTAGATTTATTGTTCATTTACCTCATTTCCTTCCAATTCAAAAAACTCAAATTTCACAGAAATTCTATACTGGGTTGGAGCGACCACTTGCCACACACAGTTTTTATTAGGTGGGTACTCCTTGGGCCAGCCTGGGGTGGTGATGGTGCCGTTCAGCTTGGTAAGAAGTCCACCACATGCAGCTAGAAGCCAAGAAAAGAAAAGGGTAAGTCCTTTTAATAAAGTCACTTCCTTCTTATCACCAAGCAAATTAGCCCGATTTATAACATAGGGGTTTCTGTAGCTTTGGAGGCAAATATATTATGGCTATGCTATACTTTAATCTACTTTAAGGTTGAGTAAGCAATAGAAAGAAAAGTAGGTCTCAGTTTTCTTATCTTTAAAATGAGTATAATTAGATCTTGCAGTTTATCAGCAACTAAAGAATTAGGAGGAAAAAATACATTTGGGGAGAATTCATAGTAGTGTTATGAGACTTAAGGAAAGGACCCATGTAGAGCACAGTATAGTCTGACACAGTAAAAACAAAATTAATTTTTTAGGGGCAGCGCCTGTGGCTCAGTGAGTAAGGCACTGGTCCCATACACCAAGGGGTGGGTTCAAACCTGGTCCCAGCCAAATTGCAACAAAATAATAGCTGGGCATTGTGGTGGGCACCTGTGGTCCCAGCTGCTCTGGAGGCTGGGGCAGGAAATTCGCCTAAGCCCAGGAGTTGGAGGTTGCTGTGAGCTGTGACACCAGAGCATTCTATTGAGGATGATAAAGTGAAACTCTGTCTCTTAAAGAAAAAAAAATAATTTTTTTATTTCCCCAAACTCCTTTTTTTCCCCAAGACAAATCACGCTGTATTACTGGCAAGCAAAATAAATTAAGGTAAACAGAATATATTTGTTATTCCAAAACTCTATACAACAACTAATTTTCTCTCCCTTTTGGTGATCTTCTTAAATTTCCTTTCTTCCTTACTGACAGTGAAATTAGTAAAATCATGGTATCCAAAAGCAAGTTGCATGAAAAGATGATACACTACTATACACAGCTCATAACTAACTCCTAGATGGTCAAAAGTTACCTAAAATAATTGGCCCCATTATTTGCTTTTGGGCACATATGTATAATATATATGTAAGTGTGTGTATGTGTACTATGTTTACAACTGCATAAAATATTAACTATACATTTCATTTTAACACTTTTTGGTCAATTATTATAAATTAAAATATTTATTTCTAGTTGCACATAGAAATAATAATCATGTTAGTTTTTACTGTCTGGCATACAATGTCCTCTATTAAAACTATGCCACATTTTCTGTATTACTGTGTCTTTTTGTATCCTA
>NW_003852572.1:1082387-1092387 GCF_000181295.1 Otolemur garnettii | reverse complement strand
TCAGGTATCATATTTAGATGCTCTGCTGAGGAGATGACAAATTATTTCTAATATGGGTGGATACTATTCTGAATGGAAACTTTAGACAATGCTGGCCGTGGCACCTAGAAATAATTGATCAACTACACATTTTCTTCCAGTTTGTATAACCCTTTCCTGGTTTTGCTATTCTGACTACTTCATAAAACAAACAAAAAAAAAACAAAACACAGAGCGCCCTAAGGCAGTTCCTATCCTGTGCCACAAAGTCCCCAAGGCTAGTATTTTACTAATAACTTTGCCATCAAACTCACCCAAAATATCCTTGTACAAACTTCAACTTTCAATGCAACTTTCTCTAGTTCTCCCTTAACTCAAAGATAAATACTCCATTTATTCCTGACAAGGAAAATCTCACATTTATAAATTACTTCCCATCACCTTTAAAAAAGTTAGCAGCAAACCCCGCTTTATTCACAGTCCCATCAGAAACAAACTTCATCCACAAGGTGTTGGAGGTCGACCTTATGTCTTCAGGTTTATCATAGCCACAGAAACGCCCTATCAAAGGGCTGTTTTCACTGGCTCCATCTCGGACTTCTAGGTAGTCATAAGCACAGTTGTCGTGTCTTTCTATCTGCAACAATAAAAATACGAACACATTATCTCATTTATAGTAGAGCAATTTCCACAGGAAGACGCAAGTTTTCCCAGGGCTATGCACAGACTAGTGACATCAAATATAAAGGGTGATTTATATGCCATGAACACACACGACGAGCATTTCTCATGAGGTACACTGTGAAAGCCACACTGCACGAAAATGAGGAGCATCGTTCTGGTAGCGAGGTTAAGAAAAAACAAGCCATTGGAATAGTATATCCACAGGAGTCAGGATCAACAGACGTTAACTATCTTTTAAAAGAAAATTAGACCCTTGTGTGGTCCACAAGTGTGCTGGTGGGGCTTTCACACTCACAGGCATGCTTCTTTCAAACCTTGTGAAGATATCTGCACATTAGCCATCTGACATGAAAAAAATAAGAAAGAAAATGAAACTGCAATCAATAATTCTTCAGTAAGTAGAGCCCCAAAATATCCAGAATTAAAACTATGGGTAAACATATGGACCAGGCCAGTCACACTGTAGTTGTGCTGTGGAGGGGTGGGGGTGCTGCGGAGAGTGTGTGGGTGCTGGACACTGTCCGTCCACCTCCTCTCTGGACTTTCCACCCTGCAAACTAGAGCCTTTATTTTAACCAGCTCTGCAACTTAAGCCCTCACTACATTGTTCCCTTACTGAAATTTTGTAGAAGTATATGTGTACTTACTCTTATCATCTAAAAGCTATTTTTCCTGCAGTTTTATTTACAAATAAAATCTTATTTCTCATGAAAAAAGATCTCAGCCACACAGACCACAAGCAATGTATAGTTGCTCTGAAACATAGTTAAAAAAAAATGCTGGTTGCCTGTGATATAATTGTTATTTTATTCACAGAAAAGATGGACTTGAAATTTTCTCTTGATAAATACAGCACAATTTTAGGTTATAAATCTATTTTTGAAAGGGAAATCTGACAACATGGGATTACAATTCCTTCCAGCCTGTGAAGTTCTTTACCTGTACTTTGCACGGCTGCCTCTAGAAAGATGATATGGCAGACTCGCCTCTCAGCCTGGGACAACTCAATCTCTTTCCTTAATAGCTGAATGAAAATACATCAGAATCTCTGTAAGATGACCATCCAAGGGACTGTAACAAACTGGTCAATATACAGAGCTGGTCAACATAAGGACCGAGGCTGCGGTACTGATATATACATGTGGTGCTTGTCTGGCTATGAAAATTAGGTCAATCTAAGGGGGTGGTCAGATGCAGAGAGTCTACTGAATTAGGTCACATTATTAACCTAGGAAGCTTTATGAAGAACTACACATTCCTGGACCTGTGTTTTGGCTCCAAACTTCTTCAGAAAAAAAGAGGGAGAAAGAAAAACAAAAAACCAAAGCTGGGACGGCGCCTATGGCTCAAAGGAGTAGGGCACTGGCCCCATATGCTGGAGGTGGCAGGTAGCCACCAGCCCTGGCCAGAAACTGCAAAAAAAAAAAAAAACCAAAGTTGATAAATTCTTATGAAAATTGTAAGATAATTTATAAATACTTGGTTTTTGCATGTTCACAGAGGCCCTAAAGGATTAATAGAGTCAGCTGCTTATTAGATATTTAAATCAAGAAAGCACAGAAACTACAACATAGAAAATTCCACATCTTGTCAAGTATCATTCAACACACAATTCCTTAATTTAAGGAACGTTCCCATTACTAATGTTAAAAGATACAAGGAATGTTGTGGGATGTCAGAGAGCATCCACAGAACTACGAAACCTGAATCCAGAAAACGGCTGGCAAAGTTGGTTGAAAAATCGCTTATCTCAATTGTTAATATGTTAACAAGGACAATCTTCAAATTTGGCAGCATAAAGACAGACAGAAAAAAACTAGATCGTGCAGCACAGATTTGTTAAAAATGAAACGGTCCACTTGCTTCCTCCTCTTCCTCCAGCACAAAATGGACTGATTCCTGCCTCCAGTGATGCTCAGAGCCTCCTCTGTGCTGGGCACTCTCCCCACTGCCTTCAGCCAAATAGCACAGAACTAGGCTCCTGGAGCTCGAATCCTACTGATAGTTACACAGAAAAAATGAATGGTAAAAAAAGATAAATAATTAAATCATAAAATATTAGAAAGTAACAAATTCCATAGAAAAAATATAAAGTGAAAAAGAAAAAAAGAGAGAGAAGTAGGGGTGGAAGAGTGAAGGTTAAAATTTTATTTTGTTTATTTTATTTTTATCTATCTATTTGTTTATTTATGTATTTATTTGAGACAGAGTCTCACTCTGTTGCCTGGGGTAGAGTGTCATGGTATCATCATAGCTCAGAGAAACCTCAAACCCCTGGGCTCAAGCAATCCTCTTGCCTCAGCCTCCCAAGTAGCTGGGACTGAAGGCACCAAGACTGTGGCTTTTAAGTCACTAGTAATTCAATTAGTCACCACTGATGACAAGGCTGATCTGATCAACTACGTCTGTCCTTTTGTCTCAGTTTTTAGTGTAATTCCTTTGAAATCAGGATTCTCTATATGTGTCGGAACATTTCCAGAAGGCCAAAGGCTCCTCAATCAACAGGACACAAAACAGTTTCAAAACTTGTAGGGCTTGATAAGAAAATAAGCAAAGGTCCCAGCTAGGCAGCCTGTCCCCCTGGTCAGCAGCCCAGTGGGAATTGCTCCAGATTCATGAATCATATTAGAAAAAGGGGGAAAGAATGACGTGAAAATACACGGTGAAGAAAGAAACTCCTTCTAGGAGAAAGTCCACAAATAAAAACAAAATTACATTGTTTCATATTAGAAACCAGGCTAGAACAAAAATTATTAAGTTTAATTAAAAAGAACTTTTAAATTATTATGTTAAGAAGATTGTTGCTTTTAAAAATTATAATACTAATAAAAAAAACAAGATAGGCACTATTGCAAATAAAACAAAAATTTTAGATTTCTTTAGTGATTAAAAATAAATGGTTGCAAAGCAGGATGCAGAGTCTTCAAAGAACCAAAAGTAGCTTTACCGTTGGCCCTGTAGTCTCAATACAGGGCATCCTACCAGAAAGACCCTCGAATGTTTATAGCAGACAGTTCATAACTGCAAAGACCTGGAAACAACCCATGTGGCCATCAACAAATGAATGGATTAAAAAACTGTGATATGTGTATACCATAGAGTACTATTCAGCCATGAAGTAAGGAGATTTTGTATTGTTTGTAACAACCGGGATGTAATTGGAAAACATTTTCCTAAGTAAAGTATCACAAGAATAGAAAACAAAAATACATGTACCCAGTACTAAATTGGAACTAAGAGATTAATACCTACATGCTCACATGACAGAAAAACTCAATGAAATTCAAGCCTGGGGTGGGGAGAGGGAGGAAGGTATAGGGCAAATTCCCACCCAAAGGGCCCATTGCATGGGTACATGGCACACCACCTTGGTGTAAAACATGCCCTCTGACGGGAATTTAATCTTACAAGTGCAAACTATGAAATCTAATTATTTGCACTTCCACATTAATCTGAAATTTTTTTTTTAAATGGGATAGTTTACATTGCCTGGTCCATTAAACTCACTCTGTTCTTTTAACAGATATATAATAGATCACTTTAAATTTAAATTCACAATATATTCACTATTTATTAGAAATTGAGGTTGAAATATAAGATATACAAAATATAACTATAGTAGAATCTCTGTAAGTTGACCATTCAAAGGACTGTAACAAACTGGTCACACATGGAGCTGGTGCACATAAGGAACTAGGCCCACTGTACTTACTGGTAAGGACATGTGGTGCATGTCTGGTCTGTGAAAATCAGGTCAACTGCAGGAGGTGGCTAACTACAGAGGTCCTACTGTATTTCATGGGTAAAAATAATAATGTTAGGATGAATTGCACTAGTATGTCCTTACTACTTTAATATGATACACATGCTATTGGAGTAACAAAACAGCAACAGACACTGTATCTGACATAGTAAATGACCTAGTAAATGCTATAGTTGTCATTTGCTTAGAAAATAACATGAGCCTCATCTACATGAATTTGTGATATTCAGAAATACATTAACCCTTCCCAACAGTAATCCTGGATGGTCTTTTGTTACCTATTTTTCCATTTAACCTTAAGTGCAATGCCTGCACAATGGATCTTCTCTATTCATGTTAATTATAACTATTAACTATAGTTATTTATAACTATTTCTTCAATTACATTTACACAGGAGCAATAACAGTGAGCACAAGTGGAAGTTTGAGTTATTTTATTGGTGTTGTTTTCTCCACCTCCATCAAAGCACTTCATCCAACAATATAAGGAATGGATAGAAATAAAGATGGTTGAAGCTAAAAAGTGAACTGAGTCCACTGATGTTATGCCAGTAGCCCATGAGAAAAAAGAACCCCAGAGTCAAGTCAATGATGTCTAAAAGAGGAAGGGGGGAACGGAGGAAGGGAGGAAAGGAAGAAGGAAGGAAGGAAGAATGAAGAAAGGAAGGAAAGAAGGAAGGAAGGAAAGGGGGGAAAGAAAGAGCAGTTTCTTCTTGAGTTAAAGCATGGACATAGTTCAAAGAGCTGGGAGCTAAATTCAATGTCATGCAGAATTACACGTATAATAAATATGTTTTGATAATGATGAGGCTGATTAATTATAGAGTTTAAGGTAATCTGAGCATAAACCAGATAGGAAAGTTGAAGTTTACCGTAACATAAACAGAACTGATATGTGCACAGAGCAAGAGCACAGTGAAAACGAGAGTAAGCTCTGAACATTTTTCAGAAAACTGATCCTGGAAGTAAGCACAGGACTAGCCAGAGGGGTTAATATTATGTTCCATTACTAATTAAGGGCTCATATCTTTGATGGCAGAATAGAAAGAAACCATTAGAAAAGTGAGTGGTTTCTATTTAAAAGAACTAAAACAAATTTAACCAAACGTGATCAACCTCTCATTCTAAACTGCACACCCCCCCCCACCCCCCCGGCATAGAGCTTTGTCCTGAGTACACGAGGAGGGGGAGGAGGGGCGTTGACGCTGAAGAAAAGCCAGCCCTGGGGAATGGCAGACTGTGGACCCCTTCCATGCTTTGCCTTCATTTCATAGCCCAGTTTCCAAATAAATGCAGCACTGCACAAACATCTATTGCAGTGCCAAATTATTTATAAACAGCTCTGAAAACCCTAACGTTTCTAGATAACAGGTTCAATAAAAGGTACTCCATGCTCCCTGAAAAATTAAAAGTAGAATTACCGTATGACCCAGCAACACCACCTCTGGTTAAATACCCCAAAGAAACAAAAGCACAGACTTGAAGAGATATTTACACATGTGAGTTCACAGGAGCATTATGTACAAAGCCAAAAGGTTGAAGTAACCCAGGTGTTCATTGGCAGATCAAAGGATAAACAAAACGTGGTACTGGGCTACAATAAAACACTATTCAGGCTTAAAAAGGAAGGAAATTTTGATATATACTATAAGATGGATGAAACTTGAAGATGTTATGCTACGTGAAAAAAGCCAGTCACAAAAAAGATAAATACTGCGTGAATTGACTTGCATAAGACAGCTGGTGTAGTCGGAGTCACAGAGAGAAAGAAAGAGGGCTGCCGGGCCCAGGGAGAGGTGGGCGGTGCGGGGGAACGGGCAGAGCTTCAGGTCTGGAGGGTGAGGACGAGGTCTGGAGACTATCTGCACAACAGTGTGAATCTTCCTGATGGTCCTGAACAGCACACTTAAAAATGGGTAAGATGGGAAATTTTATGTACACTTGAATAAAAGCCATGACTTGCAATGTAGTTTTAAAATATTGTAATTTATGCAACAGATATAATTATTGCAATCAAAATGATGCAAGTTTTATAGTCAGTATTATTTATAATGTTACACTTGTAGCAAGGTTAAAGCTTTTTTTTTCCTTTTGAGAAAACTATTAAAAGAAAATAATGCCTAATGAAAAAAAATGGACTAAAGTCTATTGATACGAACAAAATCTATTTATTTTTAATAAAATGAGAAAAGTTTAATAATTATCTTTAATTTATCATATTTAATTATTTCATAAGTACTTTTTTTTTTTGAGACAGAGTCTCACTCTGTCGCCCCTGGTAGAGTGCCGTGGTGTCATAACTCACAGCAACTTCAAACTCCTGGCTCAAGTGATCCTCCTGCCTCAGACTCCTGAGTAGCTGGGATTATAGGTTCCCACCACAGTGCCCACCTAGTTTTTCTATTTTTAGTAGAGACAGGGGTTTCAATCTTGTTTACACTGAATTCGAACTCCTGAGCTCAAGTATCCACCTGCTTCAGCCTCCCAGGGTGCTAGGATTACAGGCATGAGCCACTGTGCTGGGCCTGTTTCATAATATTCTTATTAGCAATATTTAATATTAACAGTAATACATAATTACAGCCAAAAATATGGAGATAAAAATGCTCAAACATGTTAAAATGAACCGCATAAGTCTTGCTCAGGTTCATTTTCATGTGGCTCAGTTATTTAAATGTTGCTACTTCATCTTTTTTCTGATATACAGTAAATTTTGCATTTAGTCATAAATTTAATAATTGTATGTAAGATGGAAGACTATGTCCAAATAACATGCATATACCAGCAAGTACATATTTCCTGGCCATAGTATGATAAATAAACAGATGGCCCTGCACGACTTACACACACGGGTAAACGGCACAGTGCACACCCGAGGGGGTCAGAAGAGGGAGGCTGTGAGATGGTAAAATACCAGCGCCTCTCTTTACGGCAGACCTGTGACCTCAGTGCATAGACCTGGACTTGGTTTCAATCACAGCACTACCAATTATGTTACCTTGGCAAGTTCATGAAACTGACAAGTGCTAACCTTTCAGGTACGATTACAACCACGCTGTAATTCATGAAGAGATTTCTGTTTTATACTCATCATCAGCATAAATTCTTAGCTGAGCACCAAAAAAACAGTGCACAGCATGCAGAAAATCATTAACTAATTAAAACCTTCTTATCTCAACTAACTACTTCATTCATAAAGACTAGTCGACGTAATGCAAATGAAAAAAAAATATTTAAGGGATTGAAAAACAATCCACCAAGTACCAAGACACATTCCTATGTACACGGTTCAGAACACAGCAGGCTGTGGTCGTGATGCCTGATATTAAACACACGAAACATCTCTGGGTTGCATAAGCAAAGCGTCACCAAATCAGCATGTGTAGTGATGTGGACAAGTCCCTCAAACCTAATCCTACTTGAATTAATGTACGTGGGGATTTGAATTTAAACAAAAGTTAAGCCCCAGGTTTATTTCACCTTTTCTGCTTTACTGACACTTCTTTGAAGTGGTTACTATAAACATTTCCTATCCTCCAAACTTTTCTCTTCTGTATTTCCGCACAGTGAAAGTTCTCAAATAAAGTAATAGTTCTAGAAGCTTCTTTACAAACAATACTGCTGCGGAACACAGAACACAAGACAAGCTTTCCAAATTAATCGCAGAGGGGTCTGTGTTTATACACAAACCCACAGGCTACAGCGGTCTTAAGAAACAATGTATCCAGCAGCTACTGGAGAAGGGAAAGCTTCCTGTCTTAGGACATTCCAGATACTACAAGAAAACGGCACAGTCTGGGCAGCTTACCAACAACAGAAATTCATTTCTACAGTTCTGGAGACTGTGAAGGCTAGGACCAGACACTTAGAGACCCAGTGTCCCGACAGCTGTCTCCACCCAGGTCCCCTCTCGCTGAGCCCTCACAAGGCAAAGGCTTCCCAAGCCTCTTCAGTAAAGACCCGGATCCCTTCATGAGGGCTCCACCCTCAAGACCTACCTGCTTCTCAAAGGCTTTCAGCTTCTGTTGCCATCACCTTAGAGGTTAAGACTTCAATCTGTACATTTTGGAGGGATACATTCTGATCATGACACTTCTGAAACAGCATAATACAAGGCACCAGCATACCACTGCCCTCCGAAAGGTGTCCCTTCCTGCTGTAAGATGCCTGAACCCCTTCCTCGGGGTTCCTCTCTGCACCTGACCTTAAATCCTAGCAGCACAGGGAAGGGTGAAGCCGAAACATAAACTGACATAAAGGTGAGACTGAGAGACAGCTCCTCACTTCTTCACAGTGGACAGCAAGAGAATGATGGGCATGCTTATCTTAATGGCCTTGTCTGAAGACGAATAGGGTAACCAGAGAATAAAAAGCAAAAATAGTTTTCAAAAAAAGGCAAAGGCTAGAATCAGCTAATAAAATCGAGCTTTGTCAGACAAAACCAGAAGACATTGAGAATTAATACGTTCTCAGCATAAAATATGCAATTGGCATATTTAAAACATTTATTATGTAAATAACATTAAATTGATACAAACAGATAAGCGACCAGATTAAACAAACCTACTAATGACTAGTAGAACAAATAAGAAAATACATGCAGCTGACTCTGGATATTCCTGGTAGGTATTGTCTATAAAGTCATTAAGAAGAGCAATGAATGAGCAAATACTGGGTCACTGCTCCCGGGATCAGGGGCCTGCAAGATTACAGTCACAACATTGCTGTGAACCAATCAATCTGTAACCTTGTTGTGTGTGGCACTGGTGGTCAGATTCCAGAGAGAGGGGCAGATCCACGGCAGGAACTGCAGCAGTTGTAAGTGCAATGAGCTCAAATAAAACAGAGTGAATGGTTTAAAGATAATTGTAGGTAAGGAAATATTTAAAATAGTGTTGTCAGGCAAAAATTTTTTAAGAAGGCAACAATTAAACAAAAATCCAAATCTACTGTGTCTGGGGAGCTAGATGGCACACACCAGAGGGCAGGGCCAGGAGCAGAGTACAGAGTCACGGGATGAGGGCAGCGGCTCTGTGCTGGCTGGCCTCACCTGGATTCCCTGGGGTACCTGTGGGCACAGGACAGGGTCATGGTCACTGCACTCAGCGGCAAGCACCCCTTGGCATGGGACAGGACTCTACTGCTTTCTGAGTGCCTGGACAGGGAAACAACTTTCTAGTCAATGATGGAACAATCTACAATTACAGCACCTGAACTTGAACTCATGCCAGGACCTATCAGCCACCTGCTTCTTCCTACTTCACTTTAATCCTGTTTTCTAGACTGATTCTGACATAAACACACTCTGAAGTTCCTAAAATATTTCCCCATTTCTTGGCTTCTAATCCTAACCCAGCTCCTCTTATCCCACAAAACTGATTTATTACCCACGTTGGTAGTTTGGGCCCGGATTTTGATCCAAAATTCAGACGGGCTGCCTTCTGGCTTCTTTCCACCCTTGGTTTAGTCACCCAATCATGCGCAATCTCCCTGATAAGCATCTTTGGGAAAGTCAAAAGCTCCTAAGAATACCTGAATCCCTGTTTTTGATAGAAACAATTATCTGTGTGGCTG
>NW_003852572.1:1081367-1082367 GCF_000181295.1 Otolemur garnettii | reverse complement strand
AAAAAAAAAAGGTGAAAAATGGATTATTCTCTTGACAAAAAACCCAGGTCTGCCTTTTAACCTCTTAGTTTAGAAGTAAAAGCTCAATTATTTAATGGACCCTCCAAGCAGTTTTGTAGAACAAGCCTGTGCATTTGTCAAAGAAACTACTGTCAGCACTTCAAACATTCTATTAAATAGCACAGATAATGTAAACTCACTTTAATCTTCTTGAAAATGTCTGCAACAAGAGGAAAAGAAAAAAAAATCCTTTCGCTCTTGATGTTCCATTTTATAGGTGATCCTTTGTTTCTTCACTGATTAAAAGGTTGGCTCTTTGCTTCCTTGCCAGTTTAATGAGGATTCTCTTAAAAGCCACTGTCATTTATGGAGAATATGCTTTACAAAGATGGCCTAAGGGATTTTACCTCAAAGGCCTGAAAAGTCAGCCCCACGTGGTAGTCCTCCAACACCGTGATTTTCCACACACATTCTTTCATCGGGCGATAGTCATCTGGATAATTTGGAGACTGGATCTGTCCTTCATTTTTACGAATCTCACCTCCACAGATGGCTGAAGAAAGCAGAAATAAGCAAATAAATAAACCTAGACACACGACTTTCTCATTTTCTTCTAAGGGAATATGTAACTTCAGTTCCATTAGCTGAGTACACAAAAACCAGGTTACAAGGATTAAGGCTGGCTGACTGCTCTGTTGCAGATATTTAGATGGCAAAAAAACTTAAGTCACTTAACTATAAACATTAGGTAATAATCAGCCAAAGAAAACATGCTTTTAATTACTGTTATGTCACACATTAACAAAAAAAGCATTTTAGTATTTTTTTTTAACCATTAAAAACCCTTAGCAATTTTGCACATTTCTTGTTTGTGAGTTTGTTCTGTGAGTCCCTGAACTGTTTCTTCCTTTGGTAATTCGACCACAGGTAAAAGAGCCCTCAGAAGAGAAGCTTCAACCAGAGCAGAGCACACTGAGTCTCAGACAGCAAGACGTGTCCC
>NW_003852572.1:1061767-1081140 GCF_000181295.1 Otolemur garnettii | reverse complement strand
CCCCCTGCACTGCTCTGCCATTAATCTCTGAAGCAAAATGCTTCCGTTCACTTGAAAGTTTACTGGAAGCAGAAATCGTCTGTCTTCAAAATTACCTACACTCCTGTACTGACATGGTCTCTTCCACCCACAGCCTGGTAAGAAAGTGTTTTTTTCTTTCCTTTTCTTTTTTCTTTTCCTTTTTAAAAGCCAGGAAGCTTTGGGTTTATTGTTTTAGGGAGGCACAGAACAAAGAATCAGTAAGTGCTTCCTTGAATGCCACTCTCTTGTTTAGACAAAGGATGCTCCAGGAATGTGCACAACGGCCCTGTGCACCTCCTTATAATAGAGCATTTCAGGAACATGGGGACCCAACAGACACAAAATCGGCACAAAGGAAAATGATAATTTCCTCATAATATTTTAATACCATCATGAAACAAAGTTGAAGAACTCCTGGGCCATTGGCTTTTCCCCACACACCCCTGCACACCTTTAGATGTCACTGATACTGTAAAATCCGTTGTTCCTACAGTTTCAATGTACCGAGTATTTTTATTGAAATTATCCTCATGAATCTTATAAGAAAGGTTCAGAAAATATCGTAATTTTAAAATACAGTCACAATACTATTGTAATGAAATCGACAGAAAGGATGTATCTGTGAAGAGGTCTAAGATGGGGCCATTCCCAAAACTCCAGGGCACTTGCCTTCATAAACAGCCGCAAAGCCTTTTCCTACCCAATTGCTGCTGCTGCGAAACTCAATCCACATTCTGCTATCTGTAGAAGTAAGAACCTCAGGAACTTTGTCCCCACAGAATCTACCTAAAAGAAATTAAAAAAAAAAATAAAGAGAGACTCCTAAATACAACTCTATATTCTAGTTGCTTTTCACACTAGCTACAAATAATATACATAAACAATCTGGTTCATATTTCTATCCCAAGTGATTTGAGCCTTAACTACACCTTAATACTCAATAATGACAGGTGAATAGAGCAATCATTTCATATCTACTTTATTTATTTATTTTTCATATCTACTTTTAAAGTATTTGACCATCAGCCTCAGATTTACTGACTAAGCATCATTACTCCATGCGGAATTCAGATGACAAGCTCCAAAAGCACAGTGAAGTGTCCCATAACATGTGAAGGTCACATGTGAAGGTCCCACAACACATGAAGGTCCCATGACATGTGAAGACCACAATGTGAAGGTCCCATGACACATGAAGGTCCCACAACACATGAAGGTCACACATGAAGGTCCCATAATACATGAAAGTTACATGACATGTGAAGGTCCCACAACATGTGAAGGTCCCATGACATGTGAAGGTCCCACAACACGTGAAGGTCACACACGAAGGTCCCATGATACATGAAAGTCCCATGACATGTGAAGGTCCCACAACATGTGAAGGTCCCATGACACATGAAGGTCACATGACATGTGAAGGTCCCACAACACAGGGAACAGAGAATGGTGCCAGTCGCCCTGGGAAATGGCTTCAAGTTGTTAGTCTGGTCATCAGTGGGGGAGTGTGTTGGTCACAGGTGCTCTCAGCTCTGAGTGGAGTTCCTGGTCTAGCCTGGTTCAATGCTGATGCCTCAGGAAAGCCCCAGCTCCCCCAAGTCCTGCAGTCTCTTACTATTGCACACATCACATCTCGTCTGTAGAGTATGAACGGCCAGGCAATAGGCAGAAAAGCAAACAGTCCCGAGACTGGAGTGTGAGTTCTGATTTTTCCTGATTCTGTATACGTAGGGAAGTACTGTAAGAGCACATGAACACGGTAACACATGCCTTTTTTTCTTTTGCTCCCCTCTCCCCACAAAATCGTTATTTCCTCTTGTGCGTCTGCCTGTATGCCTTAAACATTCACATGACAAAATGGTTAAACGTGACAATGCTCATGGAATAATCCCACAAACGTATTGTTATCCATTTTTTGTATGCCCTGGAGATGACACACATAGTTTTACTATATTAAAAAATAGTAGCCAACTTGCATAAAACACATTTATATTGGCAGCTAAAGAGTGAATAAATACCTTCCTAAATTGTAAGTGAACTGGAGGTGTGCAGCACAGAGCAGTGCTTCTTAAACTGTGGTGTGCGTCTGAATTTCCAGGAAACCTATTAAAATGCAGTCTCTCATTCAGAGCATCTGGAGTGGAACCCAAGTTGCTGCAATTCTAACAGCTTTCCAGGTGATTCAGATGCTGCCAAGCTGAAGGCTATGCTTTTTGGAGCAAGCTATTAGAAGAAATAGTGGGAAAAGCTTTTCTCCATGATCAGAGTCACCTTGACAGACCACTATCCGTTAGGCCAGGAGTCCTGAAACTTTTTAAACAGGGGTCAGTTCACTGTCCCTCAGACCATTGGAGGGCTGGACTGCAGGCCCTGGGACAAGTCGGCTGCTAGGCAGGACAGGCAGTGGCAGCAAAAACACCCGGCAGGCTGGATAAATGTCCTAGGTGGGCTGCATGTGGCCCGTGGGCCGTAGTTTGAGGATGCCTACGTTAAGCCATGTGATGCTGACACTGTTCTCAAAGACCGTGATTCACACATTTTGGCTTTACACTTCATTCTCCAGTATAAAATTAATGAAATAGTTTCTTTGGACTGCACATACATGTACACATATAGCAAATTGCTTCATCTAGGCTACAAAACTAAATGCAGAAGACAGTGTTTCCTCCAAATTACATGAAGTGAATAATTCACTTTTCCATATTTTTAAACATTTCTACAGAGTTCTTGGATTTCCTAAGGCCTCTTTTGCTTTTAATACAATAGTGTCCATTCGGCAGCTTTCAGATGTTAAAAGAAGAATCTATTCAGCACATAAACACAGTTCAGCAAGGTTACCTCTAAAAATAAAGAAAAGGTCACAATTTCAAAAAATAAAAAGGTCAACCCAGTGTAGATGCTCACAGCAGGTCTTACCTGTAAGTAAAACACGGCCACAGTGCTCCCTTGTGTCGGCTCACAGCAGCCTGTGGTTAAACACTGGCAGCAGACTTTCACGAGCACCAAATCTGAGCCACAGTTTATGACTCAAACTACAAATGCCCCTTCTGAGCCACAACACACTCTCGGAGCAGCTAACTGTGGTGTCTCTGGCAAGAGCAAATACACTTGGCAGGGAAGGCCGGCCACCAACAGCTTACACCCTGCTGCCTTCCCAAAGAACCAAACCAAACTAAACACACACACACGACATCCATAGGCACAATTTACTGGATTTTTAAAAATGAATACTATGATTCTTAAATTAAAAATACAGAAATGCCATGAGTAATCATGATGATACCCAAGAAAGCAGTCCTCAATCATCACGTCCACACCCCCGCACCCACCTCTTAATTGAACCTACCTTAAATCAATTCATCAGTCAATCAATTGAAGTATCTATTTGCCTTTGAGTATTTTGGTATAGTTCAAAAAAGTCTAATTACAATAGAAATGATACTGATCACAAACAGCTTTTAACTTTAAGATGATTCTTGAAAGAATCAATCGTCCTTGGACAGAAGGAAGGGGAGGGACCTCTTACCCAGGAGAGGCGATTTCCTCCAGTAGCCGTCGCGCACCTCGATGTAGTCATACCAGCACAGACTGCTTTTGTAGAGGTCCATTGTGGTAAAATTTAGAATAATCTGCAAAAAGGAGGAAAACACCGCAGAATAAAAATGACGGCGACTGCCTCTGGCATCCTGAGTCCTGGAGGTGAGGACCGCGGGTGCACAAGGGAAACGCAGCAGCGGCTGGCACTTTTTCTCCATTGGTGTTGCCCCAACATTGTTCCTTAAACATCTCAAAATCATATTTTCTCCTTTTCTTTAATGTTTAACAAGGTCAGTCAACATGCGATGTTAATAGTTGAACAAACTGAACAATTCAGCAATTAACCCAGAGTTTGTGTAAAGCTCATTCGAACAATTATAAAGCAAACAACTTGATTCAAATAGTTTGAATTTTCCTAAAATAAACATGATTTGAACCATGAAGACTCCCAATTCTTTCCATGAATTTCATTTCCTTAATAATTTATTTAAAGGGGCAACGCCTGTGGTTCAGCAAGTAGGGCGCTGGCCCCATATATCAAGGGTGGCAGGTTTGAACCTGGCCCCAGTCAAACTGTAACAAAAAAATAGCCGGGTGTTCTGGCAGGCACCTGTAGTCCCAGCTACTCAGAAGGCTGAGGCAAGGGAATCACCTAAGCCCAGGAGTTGGAGGCTGCTGTGAGCCGTGACACCACAGCACTCTACTGAGGGCTATAAAGTGAAACTCTGTCTCTTAAAAAAAAAAAAAAATTCTTTAAAGGACAACCAGACAGCAATTATGTTAAAAATAACCACCTTGTACCATATTCGCAGAACATAATATCATTGTGTTTGTTGGCATGTTGTAAATACAGCCCTATAGAATTCAAATTTATACATCCAGCAATAATTAAGGCAGATGTCACTATGCTTCTCTAGATCTTCAAAGACCTGTCACGTCATAGATTTTGTATATCACCTCTTACTCTGCACTTTGTTTTGGAATGTTGCTGCTTTTGCAAAAATATTTCAAGAACAATTCTAGGAAAGACAACTTTCTTATTATTTTATAAAAAGGACTCTATTTTTCAATTAATTGACTTTTTTTTTTACTGGCTCACACCAAAAGTAGAGCCAAACTAACAAGAGGAAGGTGCTTACCTGATGCAGTGAAATACAGCTGTAACTTTGTTTTTATTCAATAACTTATTCTAACTCTATCTCGCTTAAAATATTTGAGATACTTAAAGCTCACGGTGAACCTACTTGTTACTCTAAAAATGACACACGGACTATGATCAAAAGCCAGAAATTGTGAGTATTTGAAGTGCTCTTACAAACTACAGCTCTGGACAATATTCAAAGAAACCTTTTGTGAAGATGCAAAGTGATGAATGGAAGAGAACTCACAAGGAATAACAAAAGAAGGAAGGAAGGAAAAAAGGAGAATAAAAAGGAGGGAAGGAGACAGGAAGGGAGGGAGGGGAAAGTGCCTCTCGTCATTCGGCCTGCATTCCAGAGAAGTACCACCAACTCTGGCTGGGAAACACAGGCTGCCCCCTCCCTTGAGTGCAGTATTTAACAGAAAGTCAAGCACAAAGTTGGGCAAATGAATGCTGAACTGTCCGCATCTTTCCCTTTTGGAAAGATACAGTATGTAATTACAGACTTCCCAAGGCATTTTTTATCTAGGTAGCACAGTGATGACTGATAAAACCATACACTTAAAGTCAGTTCCAGTGCGCATATAACTAACTCGTACTTTATTGATTACCACAGATGAAATCTGTGAATGGTAAGAAAATGCACTGTTTCCTAAAAGTTATCCATTAAGTTGTGGCAGAATTTGATTTTGTTTGTGAGTCGGCTTATTTTTTGTCTTCCTTGTTCGTGGTGGTTTTTTTTTTTTTTTTGCCTTTATTTTTTTCTTCACCTAATTTTAATGTTCTAAGTCTTTTCAAAAAAATGTTTACGAAGGTTTCCAAAATGTTGCTCTATCCAAGAGCAAAAAACTGATCATTCTTTTCTTTTTTTTTTTCAATAGCCCACTTGATTAACAAAATGCTTTAGTATCTAAATTATTTTAATGAAGTTCCTAAAACATTTTATTCTCCATCTTTGAATACCAACACAACATTAGATTATACTTGGGATATATTTGGGAAATAATTTCTGGCCTTTCCCCTTAACTTTGTGTTTACTGTAAGTCTGCTACAAATACATACACTACCACCAACTGTTTCTGGCCACCAGGCACTTTGTGTTTTTTAACAGCAGCCACTAGGCGTTCAATTCTATATGATCATACCTGAACTCGTTCATTACAGCAAAGACAGCAAAACTAAAATAGAAACACAGAGACCCCAAGGTTCATTATTTGTGGCTTCCCTTTGGGATGTAAAGGGGACTTTTATAATGATGTCCATATACTTTCAACTTCTTTCTCCATAAGGAAAAAATATCAGCTTAATTAGAAGTATGTTGGGGCCAGGCACAGTGACTTATGCCTGTAGTCCCAAGCACTCTCTGAGGCCAAGGCGGGTGGATTGCCTGAGCTCACGGGTTTCAGACCAGCTTGAGCTAGAGCAAGATTTTGTCTCTAAAACTAGCTGGGCATTATGGCGGGCGCTTGTAGTCCCAGCTAGTTGAGAGGCTAAGACAAATGAATCACTTAAGCCCAAGAATTTGAGGTTGCTGTAAGCTGTGATGCCACTGCACTGTAACCCAGGGTGACAAAGTGAGACTCTGTCTCTAAAAAAAAAAAAAAAAAAAAAAAAGTATGAGTATTATCAGATTTCATCCTAAATTAAAAATAATGCTGTTGGATTGTTAACAAATGGTTAATATTTGAAGTCTTGGAACACACACACTCACACAGAGAGATGAAGGGGGGATAACTCTAAACAGAAAATGTTTCTCTCTTGTTTTTAATCTTATAGTTTAAACGCCAAGCACTGTGGAGAAGCACAACTGGCCTGACGTTAATGTGAAACACAGAATCCTTTAGAAGCAGAAAATGTAATAAAGATAGGTTTTCTAAAATCAAATCTTAGAGCTCTGACGATAGAAGTAAAACCCTGGCCTATGACTAAGATTGCCAGCAGAATCCATACTCAGATTACAAATCAAAAGTGCTTGGAAAATATTTAGTTGTTTTATATTATTGTGTTATTTTATATAAACATATTGTATATTTTCCCAAAGAATGAGAAAATGAAAACTACATAACATAGTTATATAAATACTTTATTTTTTATGGTTAAGTATCAATCTAAAATTAATCATAGTTCCCCTGGAACATGAGATTGAGGGAACAAGTCTAAGTTTTCTGTGACCTGCTAGGAGTCCTCGTTGCAGTATTAAGTTGATGCAGTTTTTCTGCCAGGTTTACATATTAAATACTTTGTTTTACAATGCTGCAGAGTGAAGAATCTTAAAGAAAGGCGGGTCAACAGTTCAGGAGACTGGATGTCTGCAAGTCTCCAGAGGAAGACAGAATCAGTGAACTTTTCCAGCACAGTCAGGATGGCGTTGACTACCTGAACACATCCCTGAGCACTATCCGCAGACCAATTAGAACGGCATCTGCACCTTACCGCGCTGAGGACAAAGAACCATTGGCATGAGAGTGGCAATATTAAATGGCTCTTCAGAGAGAGATACTAAAATCAAAAGCTGCTATATAAAATAGATAGCTGGGCTCCTGCCAGAAGCAGCCTGGGCAAGTCTAATAAATTTTCTAGAGTCGCCCTAGTTTCTCAGAAATAAGGTTTCAAGAGAGTAGATGAGGGGTCAATAAACAATAGCCAGTGAGCTGAGTTCTGCCTGCAGCCTGTTTCTATAAATAAAGTTCTCTAGGTGACATTCCTTTACTGTGGCGGTTGATTGCATGCTGCATTGATAGAAATGAGTATTTGTGACAAATAAATACTTTGCAACCTGCAAAAGGTAAAAGTATTACTACTCGTCCTTTCCAGAAAAATTTGCCAGTCCCTGGAATAATTGATCTTTAAGATGTGTTGTTCAGCTCTGAAGTTGTGTTATGTTAAGGGAAAGAAAAATCACAACTTTTCCAACATGTTACAAGCTGTTCCGGAGGGAGCCAGGCCAGGTTCAGGTTCTGGGTCTCTGCTAGTTCACCGAAACGTCTTGAGGTTGAAAGAGCATCTTTATGGTAAATGGGAAGTTATCATGTCAGCCTTATCTCAACAGAATTAAATCACAAGAATTTAACTCGAAGATGTATAGAAAAAGACTCAGGTAATCCTCAAGTACCGATAGGATACTCACATATTATCATTATTTTTTTCCATGGCATACATTCAGACACCCCTCTTAACCCAAACCCTGAAAGAATTATAAAATAAATAAAAGCATTAATCTAATTTCCTGAATCCATCTGTGCTGGGGAACATAAAAATATAAATTTGATTTTAAAGTCCCCTGGGAAAATCTACATGTGGGAGAGAGCAGTGGAAAGTCTGAGTAGGGTGGACACCTTAGGACGTTGGTTCATCTTATGAGACAAGCTGTGTGACATCACACAGACCCTAATTACCAACAGGGATTAACTATGATGGGTGAAAAACATGAGTTGCATTATGCTATTAAAATAACTTTTATGCTTAAATGTTTTTAATAACATCTAAATTTTGAAACTTCAATTTGTCATTGCCTGTAATTCACTGGAACTTTTTTTTTTTTTAGTATTTCTTCCTATGGCTTGGCTGTATGTGTTCCTACAAAACTGTGTTATTTTGAAGTTTAAACCTTAGGATAAAGGTATTAAGAGGTGACTACTGGGAGGTGATTAGTCCAGGAGGGTGGGGCCCTCATGGATCATATTAGTGCCCTTAGAAAAGGGCTTAAAGGAGCAAGTTCAAACCCAATGTCCCTTCTGCCCCTTTGGCCAGATGAGAGCACAGCAGGACAGTGCCATTTTGGAGGCAGGAGCAAGCTCTCACCAGACACCATGTCTACTGGCACCTTGATCTTGGAATTCCCAGCCTTTAAAAACTATGTAAAATAAATTTTTGTTGTTTATAAATTACCCATTCTAAGTTATTTTGTTGTAGAAGCATGAATGGACCGAGACATCTCTCTTTCCTTAATTCCCACCCCACCCTCTATCCAGTTAATTGCCAACTTATATAAATGACATCTGGCAATATTCTTAAAAACATCCCCAATTCTTTTCTCATTGTCAATTCTGGCCATAATTCTTCTCTGGGTATACTGCAGTGGTTCCACAAGACATTTTTAGTTTCACTCTCCCCAATTCACCCTACACTCTGTGGCCTTGCTGACCTCAGTGAAGTCTGCTTCCCATGAAGGCTGAGCACCAGACTCGAGAGCCGTAACTCACGGTGCTCCCTCACCTTCCAGTACCTCACACAGAAGCTTCTTCCCAGGCATCCCTAACTTCTCTCTACTGTGCCCTGAAGAAGCACCCCAATTTCAGCATCCATTTCCATCCATTGAGGCACACATGATGCTGCCTGGATTCGAGTTTCTCCTTTGCTGTTTTTTGAAGCTCTTCACATCTTTTCGTCCACATCACGTGCTGCTACCACTTCAGTCACACCAGGACCTCCCAACAAGATCTGAGCTTTCCTGGAATCCATGGCATCTTGTTCTTCACTTATTCTTCAGAGTTTGGCCATTATATCACAGAGCTATAAGTTCATATGATTCCTGATATCAAGGATTTATTTCATGCATCAGAAGATACATCTACTATAACAGAATCAGAAATTTTATCTATATAGTAATTGTTACATTTGAGCAGTGGATAAATACTCATTTGAATCAACTCCATATGTGTAAAGTATAGGTGAGTGGTTGAAAAGAAATATTTGAAAGAAAAGAATCAAACAGTATCTTGTAAGTGGGTTGTTTGGATAAAAAGAAGATTATTAAGTCTATTCAAAACAGAAGCCAGCTGCCTTTGTCTGAAGGTCAATCAATTCTGAGAGATGGGAGGATCAATACTGTGTGCTTCCATCAGCTCAGCCACGCTCCTTCTGGACTGCTGCCAGAGCGACCCACACAATGCCAGGAGAAGCTTTAGAGATAGCAGAAATCTCTCTTCACCTTGAGATGCTCATTCATGTTAATTGACAACTCAATTTTAGAATTATGGTAAAATATACATAACATCAGATTCACCATTATAACCAATTTTAAGCATACGGGGCTATGCATCAAGTATATTCACATTATTGTGCAACAATGTCCTTATTTTTTTTTTAAAGAATACTTTTCTCCTACATGAGAATAATACACACTTGTTGTAGAAAATGAAAGGACAAAGAAGAAATAAAAGTCATCTGTGAGAGCACAGGTCTGCATTGCTTTGGTGTGAATACTATGTCTTCCACAAGTTTGGGTCAAATATACGTCATTTTAAAATTGGCCCTTTTATGCCTCTGACTTTTCACCTGCCTTTCTATTTGCACAATGTATTATAAATATTTTCTCAAATCAGTGTTTTCTTTTAGTTTTCAAAATGTGTTCCCAATTTTTTAGTATTATAAATATAATGGCCAAACTCTGAAATTTATAATATTCTTTAGCTATCTTTGCTAAAGACACACACACTCATGTAATTACTGTAGAACTAATTTCTAGTAAAAGTGCAGGTATATTATTTTAATTTGATACAGATCACCAAATGTCTTTCAGAAAGGTTATTTCCATTTTTACTTTGAGAAGCTGTGTATCTTCAGGATCACTTGAAATTATCATTCTATTTTATCTTTGCCAATGTGATAGGTGATAAATGACAAATCATTGTTGGTTCAAATGACATTTCTCTGATAAAGAATGAGAATAAATAATTTCCTATCTTAATTGAATATCTACTTTTAATTAAATTTTCCACCTCCTCATTCATTTCCTACCTCGGTGTCAATCTGCAGTTATTGTTTGTAACAGTTCTGATGTATGAATAGCACCAGTAACCTCCCAGCCTTTTGTGTGGTAATAGTCTGCACTTTGATTTTTATTTGTGTTTTTTGTATTTTTTATAAAAATTACTTTATGTAAATAATCTGAAAAAAATGTTATTTTTCACTTTCTGGTTTTTAATTCATATACTCAAGATATCTTTTTCAGAATAAAAAACAAAGCACTTACATTTTCTTAAGAAAAATGTACAGTATGAAGGTAAAGTTTAATCATCCACAAATCCTGAAACATGATTGCAGTGTCAGTCACTGAAAAAATTTTCACCTTCCAATTTATTTGAAAAATGAGTACATGACGTAAGTCTTTTGTGCCCTTAGGCATAATTTTGGCCTTTTTAGTTTGTCCATTGATCCAGAAGGCTCTGTGACATAACCATAGAATTTGAATTATTGACGCTTTGTAGTTTTTTCCACTACCACAAAGAGCAATTCACTCCCCCCAGTAACGTTGCTTTCAAATTTGCCATGGTTATGCCAGACTTCTTATCAAAATAAATTCTGTAAAAAACCTGATCTGGGCATAAAACCAAACTCCATTGGAAGTTTATTTGGGATTACTGTACATTAACCTGGGGAAAGCTGACAATTTATAACACTGCATCTTTATATCCTGGGGCAGGATCTGTCACTCTATTTATTTTAGTCGCCCAGTAAAGCGTTCAGTTTTCTAAAATCTATTACATTTTACTTTTTAAAATTTGAACACCTGTAGTCCTGCTTATTTTTTAGTTGATTTTTTTTTATTTTTGAGAAAAGAAAACATTATGTCTAAGTAAAGAAGAATTTAATGATCAGTCCTTTTATAAATGCGAGCTGTGCGGTGAGAGGCAGCTTCCTCAATCCCATCTCAAGTTCAATTTCCTTGTCAGTAACGTGGAGGTAAGTGGAGTACTGCACTCCCTGGGGTGCTGCGTGGGGCTGAAGCTTAGCACAGCGTCTAGTACAGTGTGAGCAGCTGTGAAATAGTCACCTTTTATACTCACTGGATTGCAAAAAAAATTCTTTTACTCCTAATCCACTGAATTGTTTATCATTAAATATGTATACTGAATTCTAATGCTGCCAGAATTTATGAAGATTTTGAGACAGTTTCTTTTTCATTTTGACCTATTATGTTAAAAATTAACATATTCAATAAGATTTAAGTACTCTCATAGTACTGAAATCAAAAGACCTTGCAATTGCCACAAGATTTATAAATTATACAGCTTGATTTGATTATTTACATAACATCTATGCGTTTCTATTCATTGATTTATAGCTTTATTTTTTGCATTGTATAAGGTATGCCTACCAGAATTTTACATGTTTATAAAATGGAGGCTTCACAGTGTTTTACAATGCTCTTAAAAAATATTTCATTACATGAGCAGTATCTTACTTTTTTAGAATTTTTAAAACCACTAAGAGAAATCACCTTCAAGCAGCATCATTTTGAATAATTCTTTGTGCATTTATTTCATATGGATATCAATTAAACTTTTAAGGACAGGCACTAGCATTCTGCGAAGTTGAGGCAAGAGGATTGTTCAGCTCAGGAGACATGGTTGCATACCACTGTAGTCCTAGCTCCTGAGAAGCCTGAGGCAGGATGATTACTTGAGCACAGGAGTCGGAGGTCGCAGTGAGCTATGCCAACACCACTGCACTCCAGCCCAGGCAACATAGACTGTCTCATAAAACACCATCAACAAAAATTTAGTGCTCATCACTTTTTAACTTCAATTTCAAAGGATCTGCACTAAGAAATATTTGAAGTGAAAGTCTTTCTGTAAGTTTTGATTTACAACAAAGTTGATTGTGTAGCCAATTACATCCAGTAAAAATATGTTTTTATAAATCCAAGTAAATTAGCATACACATTTTCAAATAGAATCAAAACCACCAAAAATATTAATTAAACATATCTAAAATATAAACCACCTGAAGGCCCAAAATGAACCGTGATCTAAGTATGAGATGTGAGAAGGAGTGTTGAATACAAATATTTATTTATTTATTTTTGAGACAGAGTCTCAAGCTGTTGCCCTGGTAGAGTGCCATTGCCCCATAGCTCACAGCAACCTCCAACTCTTGGGCTCAAGCAATCCTCTTGCCTCACTTTTTTTCCTGTTTTTAATAGAGACAGGGTCTGGCTTTTGCTCAGGCTGGTTGTGAACTCATGAGCTCAAGTAATCCACCGCCTCAGTCTCCCAGAGTGCTAGGATTACAGACGTGAGCCACTGTGTCTGGCTGAATAAAAATATTTAGTAAATATCTAACTTTAATACTTAAATAGTATTGGGAAAAAATACATTCATGCAAAAGAATAAATATGGACCATTATCTTACACCATTTAAAAAGTTAACACAAATTTGTTTAGAGATATAAATGTAATAATATCCAGTCTTCTTCTGAAAACAGAGGGAAAAATATCATGAGACTGTACATCTCCATGATTTCTAACTTACGATACCAAACTACAGGCAACAGATAGGATGACAGCAAACTTAACTTCTGTGCATCAAAGGACACAATTAACAAAGAAGAAAAACAAACTAGGGAATGGGAGAAAGTATTTCCAAACAGTATCTTAGATAGGAGCTTATACAGAATTCATACAGTTCAACCACACCTAAAAATATCAAATAACATGATTTAAACATGAGCAAAACAATAATATTTCTTTTGTGTGATGGAAAAAGCAGGCATGAACAAAAATATAAAATAACATTTAATAAACAAAAAACCATTTAACATGGGGATAACCTTAAATAAATGTTCTAGGATCCTTTTATGGATTGGGGAGAAGATATCAATACTAATTAAATATTAACTTTGTTAAGAAAAAAAGCTAGTAGGGAGGGGGCACAAAATAATAGAATATACATCTACAATTTTAAAATCAGCAGAGAAAAAATAAGAAAAAGTAAAACATAATTCAATATATAAGAAGACAAATAGAACAAAAAAAGAGGGGGCAGGCTTGGTGCCTGTAGCTCAGTGGCTAGGGCACCAGCCACATACACCAGGGCTGTCAGGTTCAAACCCAATCTGGGCATGCCAAACAACAATGACAACTACAACAACAACAAATAAATAGCTGGGCATTGTGGCAGGCGCCTATAGTCCCAGCTATTTGGGAGGCTAAGGCAAGAGAATCACTTAAAGTCCAAGAGTTTGAGGTTGCTGTGAGCTGTGATGCCACAGCACTCTACCAAAGGCAACGTAATGAGACTCTGACTCAAAAAAGGGGGGGGGGGCATATGAAATGCAAATAAGAAAAAAACTAACACATCAACAACCACAATAGCTATAACCACAATAACACTCTAGTTAAAGACAAAACCTGCCATCATGGATTAAATAAAAAATAAACTGAACTGTGTATGGTCTAAAAGAGACACACCTGAAACAAAAGATCTGAAAATGACTGAATGTGTAAAGCAGAACAAAGATATGCCAGGAAAAAAATATTAATCAAAAGAAAGTGTAGCTTTATTAATATCAGACAAAATAGAGTGTAAGCGAAATCACAACCAAAGATACAGAGATTCACTACATGATGTTAACAGTTTAATCCCTCAGGGAGAAGTAATATTTTAAACATTTATTTATATAATGATATAGTATAAAATATATAAAACTAAAATTTACAAGAGTTTAAAGAGAATTAACAAATCTACCAAACAGTGACACATTTTAGCATCCTTTCTATTTGATAGATTGAGCAGACACAAAAACTAATACAGTAAATTCAGTAAATTCTAAGGTTAGAAAATCAACATACACAAATCAGTAGCTTTCATAAATGCTAGCACTAGTTAAGCTGAGAATCAAATCAAAGATATAATACCTTTCACAGTAGCAACAAAGAAAACAAAATATCTTGGAATATACTTAAGAAAGGAGGTGAAAGAGGCTATATGGGGAGGATTATGAAACAGACGCTCCATGGGGAGGATTATGAAACACTGAGGAAAGAAACTGCAGAGGATGCAAACAGATGGAAGAATACACCCTGCTCACAGACCAGCAGAGTCCACGCCCTGCTCACAGACCAGCAGAGTCCACACCTGCTCACAGACCAGCAGAATTAACACCATCAAAATGGCTGCACCATCGAGGTCATTTATACTCAATAGAATTCCCATTAAAATACCAATACCATTTTTTGCAGATTTAGAAAGAGTAAACTTTGCTTTAAAAATATGTTTTGGGCAATGGTTGAGTGAAAAGACCTCTCTGTGTGGCCTAGACTTTTTAATTTTGCTGCTCATAAATTCTCTATACTGTATTTCTCAATCCTGAGTCACTTGGTTGAAGTTTGGGGAGATTTTTAGATAGCCATGTAGACCACCTTGATTTCCTTTTCTTGCCTGATCGCTCTGGCAGAAACCCCTATGAAATGGGTAACTTCCAAGGTCATTCCAGCCTCAAGTTGTTTTGAAGACTGACATCAAGCAGGTCGTCATAAAGGAGAGAACAGTAAGAACAGGACAAATGAAGAAATAACCTAATCTTTGCAAAGAAGAAAAACACATGTTTCTGGAAAAAATATATGGGTTAAAAAAATAATAAAAGACAGAATAAACAAGGATTAGAATTGAAAACTAACAAAAATACTACATGCTGAGTTGGTGGAAGCCAGGTATAGTGTTTCTTAGGGGAAAATTACAGCCTAAGTGCCTGTATTGAGGGGGAGGGGAAGGAACATATGCTTGAAACTAATGTGTTAAATTTCCAACTCAATTAAGTTACCAGGGGTGGTGGTGCCTGTGGCTCAGTGGGTAGGGCACTGGCCCCATATACTGAGGGTGGTAGGTTCAAACTGAGCCCCAGCCAAAAAACAGTCAGGCGTTGTGGTGGGCACCTATCGTCCCAGCTACTCAGGAGGCTGAAGCAAGAGAATCGCCTAAGGCCAAGAGTTGGAGGTTGCTGTGAGCTGTGTGATGCCACAGTATTCTACTGAGGGTGATAAAGCAAGACTCTGTCTCTAAAAAAAAAAAAAAAAGTTACCAAAAAACAAAACAAAACAAAATAAGAAAAACAGCAGAATGAACCCAAATATTAGAAAGAAGACAATAACAAAGATACAAGGGATGAAAATGAGTTACTATTATTCACCGGCCACTTAAAACAATCCAATTTATTTACTAATCATCACAAATAATATTTTAAAAATAATAGAAAAAATGCTAGTTTTCTGGTGTTCTTCTTGTTAGCAATATTTTGGAAAATGAAGCTTTATTGATCACTATACATAAAAGAAAAGTGAACTGACTTTGCATGCTAATGGTGTGGGTATTACAGTGGGATAGGAGAAACTTTTTTCCCTATCTTACTGTTACGTATAGGAGACTGAGCACCAGGCTTGTAGAAGCAGTCACAGGTTATTAAGGGAGGCGCTAGGAGGGGGACAATCTTCTGGCCAGCTTGGAGATGTTTTGCGCCTGAAGACAAGCCCTCAAGCAAGATCAGTGGCTCATCAGCAAGCAGGTGTTGAACCTTGGACATCTGGGGTTCAAAAGGCTTGGAGTTGAGCCTGTGGGGAAAGAGCACCAAGCGATCATTAAGCAGGTAGTCCTTGTGTGTGGGCCCCCACACCTGTTTGTTGTATTATGCTCCAATAAAAGGCCATGCAGAGGTTACTCAAGGCTGTCCCTGCACCCACCTCTTGCAAGCACGTCCTTCTAAATCCATGTTCTGGCTGTGTTCACTCACGCAGGAATGGGGTGCCACAACAGTGATGGGGCTCCACAGAGGGTTTATTCACGCAGTGACGGGGTGCCACAACAGTGACGGGGTTCCACAGCGGCACTGACAGTTACGAGCTGATTCGATTTGACTAATCTTGTTCCCAAACTTTCCCAAACATTCTATAACGTTTTCTTTTTTTAATACATTTTTATGAAAGACATTTGGCATATAAGTTTTCTTCTAAAAAGCACGTAGAGATACAAACTTGCTCTCATAATTTATCATCTTTTAAATCAGTGGTCTCAACCTTCCTAATGCCACAAGCTTTTAATACAGTTCCTGTGGGTCATGACCCACAGGTTGAGAACTCCTGTTTTAAATTTCTCTCCTACATAACTTTTTAAAAATTAATATGACATTTATAAATATGAAAGTACTTAACATCCAATATCCAAAACATGAAAGCAAAAGCTGACAGGATTGAAGAGGGAGATAAATGAGCAATTCAACAGTCACAGCAGAAGTCTACACCACTGGAGTCTCAACATCAACAGAATAGGTAGGCAGAGACTCAACACGGATACAGCAGCCCTCAGCACTAACCACCTTAGCCTGACCGTCCTCTATCTAACATTCCACCCAGCAGCACCAGAGTACACCAAAGACACAGAAGTCTGCATGCCATTTGGGTGTGTTAATAAGAAATGTCCAGAAGTGACATTTAAAGACAGATCAGTGGTAGCCTGGGGCCTGTATAAGAATGAGAACTGATGAAAAATGAGCACAAAAGAACACAAAATGAGCACAAAATTTTTTGGATGATGGAAAAAATGGGTGGTGATGTCTGTACAATTGTGTAAATTTTATGGAACATTGGCAGGAGGAGAGAGGACATTTGGTGGGATCTCGCCTAATGTGCACAATGCAAGGGTATATTTCAAAATAAATAAGAGTAAATTATAAATGTCTCACCACAAAAAATTCAATTGTACACTTAAAATGAATACTTTGATATATAAATTATGACTCAGTAAAACTATTAAAGAAACAAAGCAAAAATACACATGATATTTGCTCTCTCTATATATATTTTGAGACATAGAGACTCACTATGCCAATCTAGGTAGGGTACTATGGCGTCACAGCTCACAGCAACCTCAAACTCTTGGGTTCAAGTGATTCTCTTTCCTCTCGAGTAGCTGGGACTATAGGCGCTTGCCACAATGCCCAGCTATTTTTCTTTTTCCATTGCAGCTGTCCTCGTTGTTTGGCATGCCCCAGGCTGGGTCCAAACCATGAGCTCCAGTGCACGTGGCTGGAGCCCTAGCTACTGAGCTACAGGTGCTGAGCCTCAATATAATATTCTCAGTTTTCATAGGCAATTATTTTCATCTTCTATCATAATAACCAAACATACGGATTATCTTTAGGGGAACTTGGGTTTCTTCACAATTAGATTGAAAACATCTAATGGCACCAAACCTTACCGCTTTCTACTGTTAGAACTGTCAGAATACATTACAGCTTTTTTAAAGAATGCAGTATCAAGTCTGAATTGTGAGAATTAATACACACCTGGTATATCACAGTTTTTTGGTAATAATATGCTCTAATTTGACTAACACACCTTTTTGTCAAACCTTTCTCAGTTACCAGAAATGCATATCACATAAGGTTAGAAAGTTATTTATACAATAGTTTATGTCAACATTATGCTTAATAGAAGAGGGAGATTATATAAATCTTCATTGAAAAATAATTAACTAAAGTATGATATACCCATACAAAATGCTCTGTGTCTTATTTATTTATTTCCTTTTATTTCAGAATTTTACGGGTGTATAAATGTTTTGACCCATCAATTGCTTTTATACAGTTTGAGTCAGAGTTATAAGTGTGACTATACCTAGTAGGTCTGATTTTGACAAAGCAGAGAACAACATACACTGGGGAAAAGAATCCCCATTCAATAAATGGCACTGGAAAAATTGGATCGCCACATGTAAAAGACTGAAACAGAATCCCTGGGTTCTCATGTGGAGAGAAAGGAATATTCATTCACTGTTGGTGAGACTGTGAACTAGTACAATTTCTATGGAAAGTAGTACGGACGTATCTCAAAAAGTATAAGCAGGCCTCCCTTTTGATCCAGCAATCCTACTACCAGGCATTTACCCACAGGAAAAAAGGAAAAAGATGTTTTATCAAAAAGATACTTGCACTTGAGATGTTTCTGCCAGAACAATTCACAACTGCAAACTCATGGGAACAAATCTAAGTGCCCAGCAATCATGAATGGATTGCTAAAATGTGGTATAATATCCCATGGAGTCCCACTGAGCCATAAAAATGGCAACCTAGTATCTTCTGTAATAATCTGAAGAGAAATGGAGACCATTCTTCTAAGTTAGTGGTTCTCAACCTTCCTAATGCCATACCCTTTAATACAGTTCCTGTGGCTCACGACCCACAGGTTAAGAACCACTGTATCTAAGTGAAGTATTACAACTTAACAGTGAATTGGAGCTAGTGAATTAACACTTGTGTGCATGTCTGAAAGTAAAACTCAATGGAAATCAAATAGAAGGTGGGGGGGGCAATAAGAGGTGAGGTGCATACACACCTGATGGGTTCAGGGCACACATTCTGGGTAAAAGGCACACTTACAAAATTTATGTGTGCCCCTGTAATACTCTGAAATAAAAATAAATAAATAAAAAGAAACTTAGCAAAGCTAACATAGCTAGTAAATAAGAGTTTGAATACAGAGAGTTAAAGAAGAAAAATTAGGAACAGACTCCCTACCTGTCACTATACACTAAAACTAATTCAAGTCGTTAGATAAAGGCCTATGCAAGGATTTCAAATCCCCCAAAGACAACTGCAACAATAACAAAAATCAAGACATGGGACTTAATTACATTAAAAGGCTTCTGTAGAGCCAAGGACACAATCAACACAGTAAACAGACAACCCACAGAATGGTAGAAAATATTAACATGTTATACATATGATTAAAGAATCTACAAAGAACTCAGGAAAATCAGAAGAAAAAACAATCCCACAAAAACATGGGTGAGAGACACAAACAGAAGCTTTTCAAAAGAAGAAGACAAATGGCCAAGAAGGAAGGAGACAGGTGCAGCATCCCTGGGAAATGCAAATGAAAACCCAGAGAGGATCCCCTGA
>NW_003852572.1:1030341-1057502 GCF_000181295.1 Otolemur garnettii | reverse complement strand
TTTTTTTTTGCAGTTTTTTGGCCAGGGCTGGGTTTGAACCCGCCACCTCTGGCATATGGGGCCGGTGCCTTACTCCTTTGAGCTACACCCGCCGCCGGGTAACAAATTTTAATTCTATAGCCAAACAATGTGAATACATAAAAGGAATTTTGCATCATTCTTTTCAATCCTTACACATTTAATCCCATTTTCTTACCTTAACCTTCTGGCTACAACTTCTAACAAAATGTTGAAAAGGAAACAGTGGCAGTGGACACTCTTGATTTTTTTACTTATCTCAAAAGAAATACCCTCAGAATGTTCTCAAATAGAATTTTGCTGATTCCCTTTGTAAGATTGAAAAATTATCCCTTTATTCCCCAGCGTTCTCAGGGTTTATTGTTGTTAAATCATCAATAGAATTTTTTCTTGATTTAATTGAGATGATTATCTAATAGTTGTACACACATATACTATAGTTCATATATGGAATATATATATTCTGTACATACATAAATTCTGTACACACATATATCTGCATTCGGTTTGGTAATTTTGAAGCATTATTCATGTGTAAGTCTCAGATATAAGTTTCTTTTCTTACGCTGTTGTTATCTGAATTAGTTTCAGGTTTTCTAGCTATATAAATAGAGGAGTGTACCTTGTTCACCCTCTGAAAGAGTTTATACCACGTGAAATATTATGCTTCTCTCTTACCTGGCTGTCATGTAGATCTCACTGATGAAGACATTTGAAACTGGATTTTCTTGGTTAAAAACCTAATAATTCAAGTCAGTAGTAACTCATTCCTTTATGGTCATAAGAGTATTCAAGTTTTTCATTCCTTCGTGAGTAAGAACTTAAAAGTAATGAAATCTTGCTGGAATTTGACCATTTCATTTACAGATTTTTGTTTTGTTTTTGAGATGAGGGCTTTGTCTCTTGGACTACAGTGCCATGGTGTCATCATAGCTCACGGCAACCCCAAAGTCCTGCGCTCAAGAGATCATCCTGACTCAGCCTCTTGAGTAACTGGGACTATAAGCACTTACCACAATCCCCTGGCTAATTTTTCTGTTTGTTGTAGATACATGGGGTCTCATTTTTGCTCAGGCTGGTCTCAAACTCCTGAGCTCAACCAATCCTCCCACCTCAGCCTTCCAAAGTGCCAGGATTTACAGGCATGAACCTCTGCACTCAGCCTCATCCACGGTTTTTAAGTTATTGGCTTACTGTTCAAAATCTCCTTGTATTCTCATTGTAGTGTCTAAAGCATCTGTGATTATATTAATTCTTCCCAAATATTAGATGGTTGAGTCTTATCATTTATTATTTATCTTCCTGATCTCTTTTCATCGATTTCCTTTCTGTAAGTCAATTAAAATTATTAACTCTGGCTGTACACACTACCATATGTTACTTTTATGTCAATAATTTTATCTTCTGTTATCTTCCTCTTTACATAGCTTTCCTTTTATTTTACTTCTCTTTCTCTAATTTTTTATATGTGTGTCTACTCTAGCTCATTAGCTTCAGACTTTTCTTGTTTTCCAATTTAAGCATTTAGGTCTGTGAATTTCCTTCCACCTACTGCTTTACCACCTTTTACAAGCTTAGTGTTCAGCATTTTTCTTACATTATTTTAAAAATTAGTTTCTGATTTTCTGTATAATTCCTTATTTGAATCAGACTTTCAGGTGTATATTTTTCACTCTTAAAATATGTGGGAATTTAGTTTTCTAGTTATCTTTCTGATACTCATCTTTAACTTAATTTCGTTGTATCTGAGAATATAATTTGTATTATTTCAACCCTTCTATAGCATTTAACGATTTTTAAAAATTATATTTTTCAACAAATCCCTTGAGTTTGAACAATTTCCACCATTAATTTCCAAGCTCTTTAGTCTCTGAATTGAAGAATCAAACAGGAATAAATGATAAAGCAAACGACAGTCAAAAGGTAAGGACCCTCCCTACTTATATGACACTGAGACAGAACTGTTGATATTATAAACTACCTTCTCCCCTGGGGTCACAGACACTCTCCAGATGCAGTGAGTGTAGGAAGGGTAGCCATTGGGAAATCCTGGGGAGGAAAGATTGCCGTTGGATTCTTGTAGGGTTTGTCCACAAGCTGAAAGAGAGAAAGATATAAGATATCTCTAATGAACTCTAGAGTTTTTGATATCAGAGTCTATATTTATATTTTATAAAAGACTTTTCCTTTTTAGGTTAATTTCTTTTTATGTCTTTCTTACCAGAATTTCAGTATACTTAATGGCAGAGCAAGGCTAACCTTAAAACAAGATGATAAAATAATCTGACCTTCACAAACTTGCTCATGGAAACCCTGTCTCATTCATTCTGAAGGAGCCAGTAGCCCATTTAAACCACACCCACATCTGAATTAAGGACCACGGATACCAAAATGATGTGATTCTGGGACCACACGAAATTTATCAAAAATGTATTCAATGTGAATTGCAACTGGGGTTAACAGTGAATATCACAACAAGCTTAAAAATCTTACAATATAACTGATAAATATTCAACAAAGGTGTAATCAAAGTGTCAAACATGATGGAAATATTTTTTAATAAAAAAGAAAACCAGAAAGCTAAAAAACATCTTGGAAGATACAAATTTTCCAAAAAAGATGCAGACATTTACACATATTTACTGTTTCCTTTCTGTTGATTGTTAAGTAGAAATTGCTAGAAAGAAATCAGTGTATTTTCCTCTTACTAAGCTTGTCTAGTTCCTTGGAACCACATGTCAGTCATCTGAAATGACAACTGGCCAGCTCTCTGGCATCAGGCTCTGTGTTCAGCAGAGACCAGTGGGCAGCACTATTCTGTAAGGGGCTTTTCTGTTGCTTTTGCAAGATAAGCCATAAGCCCAGGAACCAAGGCTGTTTAAAGTATGCTTAATTTCAGAATGATCCCTCTGCAGCCACCAGTCATTCCTATAACCTTCACTAAACAGTATGATAGAACACTCCTTCCTGCTGAAGAGAACTGCAGTTAAGGCTGAGACAGCACCAGACTGTGTAGCCAGAGCACCAGCAGGTGGGCTCTTGTCTCAAGTCCTCAATAAATTATAAATGGTTCTGCATATCTTGCATTAAAGAAAGAAAGATAATGAATTCAAAAACATATACTAGAGCTCTAAAAATAGTCTGATATAAATATTTATTCAGACAAACAGAAATTATGTTTGCACAACAAAATAAATTTAAAGTAAGAGTAAGCAATATTTATTCTGATGAACAGGCATTTAAAAGCAACTTCAGAACAAAATCAGAATGCTCAAGGTCAAAAACACATAATTTAACACTGTTCTATGAATCATCTAGGGTATTTGATAAATGTAACTTTAAAAGAAATCTTAGAAAAATGAAAATTTATTAAGATTTTTTAAATGTAAACAATGTGCTTCTCAAGTAGGATCAGTTTAGATTCTGAGTGTGTTTCAATGAAGAAAGCTAAAGTTCACAAGATTTTAAAAATAAAGTCTGTAATGGTTTAAGTTCCACTTTAAAACCACAGGGAATCCTGGCACTGACTTTCCTAAAGTGGATTTAAAACACGTACATATATTTAATCCACAAATACATGAAAACAATACTGTCTTGATTAAAAAGATAAATAGTGTCTAAACAAAACACAACTTATAATTCAAAAATTAAGTTAGTTTATAATATGGTCCCTGCTTATACTGCAAAAAGTACAAACACCTATTGCAAGTTACAAACATCTATTACATCTGTGGTAACCGTTTGTGAATTTTCCTCAATAAATGGTGTTACAGGCTATCTGGCCACTATGACTCAAGATGTTTCAGCATTACTCCAGGCCCAGGCAGTTTGTTGATTTATTCTCAGATATAAAAAACAAACATGCAGTAGAGCTTCTGTAAGGTGTCCACCAATGGACCAGTCAACATATAGAGGTGGCCAGCATGAAGAAGGGAGCCCACTGCGCTGACACGCACATGTGGTGCAGGTCCAATCTAGGAAAATCAGGTCAGTGTAGGGACGTGGCCAGCTACAGAGATTCTTTTGTATTTTTCAAAAAACTAAAAGAAAATTAAGAAAGAAATAATGGCACTACTTAGTCCAAAAGCTTAGCACCCATAGCTTGGCGTCCATAGCTCACTGGTTAGGGCGCTGGCCACATACACCGGGGCCAGCGGGTTTGAACCCAACCTGGGCCTGCTAAATAACAATGACAACTACAAAAAAAAAAAAACCAAATAGCCAGGCATTGTGGCAGGCGCCTGTACTCCCAGCTACTGCAAGGCTGAGGCAAGAGAATTGCTTAAGCCCAAGAGTTTGACATTGCTATGAACTGTGATGCCACAGCACTCTACCCAGGGTGACAGCTTGAGACTCTGTCTTAAAAAAAAAAAGCTTAGTCTAGCCATTGACAGCAAAGAAAGTGGCTAAGAAGAACCCTGTTTCTGTGCTGGTGTAGTCACTTATTATGCCATCACAAGCAAAACTCCAGTGCTTTACCCCAGTTTTGTTTTCTTCTAGTTAACATACACTTTAGAAGGTAGTTTTGAAAGGGTCAAATGTTATGCCCTAAGTCATCTTCTCTATGCAGTACAAATACTTTCTCAGTAGTATTTAGGAGATTGAGAGCAGATTGAAAGAATTACAAAGAGTCTTGTTACTGTGAACAGTCTCCTAATCAAAAGTACTTAAAACATAATTCAGAAGTTAAACTTATAAATATATCTTTATCATATAGCTGGATGTTAAATTTCAACAATCCGGGCGGCACCTGTGGCTCAGTGAGTAGGGCGCCAGCCCCATATACTGAGGGTGGTGGGTTCAAACCCAGCCCCAGCGAAACTGCAACAAAAAAATAGCTGGGCGTTGTGGCAGGCGCCTGTAGTCCCAGCTACGCAGGAGGCTGAGGCAAGAAAATCACTTAAGCCCAAGAGCTGGAGGTTGCTGTGAGCTGTGATGCCATAGCACTCCACCAAGAGCAATAAAGAGAGACCCTGTCTCTAAAAAAAAAAAAAAATTTCAACAATCCACATGCATATTCTTTTTTCTAGTATAGACAGCTGTGATTGAACTGTATAAACATCATTTAGATTTCACACTGCTGAGGAATTATTACAGACTCTCAGCCTTTTAATAATATGGCTAAACTTATAGCTGATTGCACATTTATCTACAAATACTTTTCCAGCCAAATGTCTACAGCAACCACCAAATATCAGCGGTTGCAAACTTCCCCTTGTTCATATTCTGTGGAAACCCATTTATAATTTTACTAAGGTTAATAAAAACACAGGGAAATGTAATTTGTATCAAATAAATCTCTAAAGAAATAAATAAACTTTGGAGTAATGGAAAAAATAAAAATATGTTCAATCAACTTAATAGTACCTAACTAAATTATTCACAAATCCATGGCCCCTTAAGTTACTAAATATACTACTAAGTGCCATTTTGCTTTAAGATGATTTTCAAACATGGGAGTATTGAAAGAGATTAAATTACTTAAAATTTAAGAATACATTTCTATAGTAGCCACAAAGCCAAGCCCAAAATGTCCTTTAAAAGGAGCTCCAAGATTAACTTCAAGACGCCCTGGTCATTGCTGGACAGCCGAGGTCGGACAGCCCTCCTCAGAGCTGAGTGTCCCTTCTGATCAGACTTAATTCCCCGCCATGCCAGAGTCTGCATGTGCCCCAGGCACTACTATCTGCACAGACATTCTGCGTCTCTCCCTGTGTCACCACCTGCACACAACGTTCAGGGCTTTTGCACAGTAAAGCTGTTCTTCTACTCATACAGCAGTTATTTACTGAGCACCTGATTTATATTATCAGATTCTGGATACCATGAGGAAAAGCCTAACTTCAATCTTCAAGGAGCTTATAGTTCTAGTGCAGAAAAAGACAAGCAAACCACAAGTCTTAAAGTCAAGATTTAAAGTTGAAGATCAAATTGACCATCACAGGAATCCCACAAGAACAGGAGGCGTTAACCAGGTGGCAGCTGAGACCGCTCAGCAGAAGGATGAGGCCAGAAGCAAGAGGCACGGCAGTTCTAGGGGTTGAGGGAGGCAGGAGCAGAAACTAACTGCAGGGAAATAGCGAGAGGAGGGGCCAGAGAGGAGACAACTGGAAAAGGAGGTTTAGACTTTACCCTAAAGATAAATGGAGCAAGGTCTGCATTTTAAAATGTCCCCTGGACAGTAAGCAGCGTGGCTGGGAGACGGAAGGACGGAAAAATAAAGCAAAAGGCTGACTGGAGGCAGGTGAGTGGTCCAGACAATGGAGGGTGATACCTGGACTAGGCAATTTACTGCAGGAATTTGAGACATCAAGAAGAAAAAAAAAAACTAACCCTCAGGGACTGACTAAGGCCGCTTGCAGTCCCAGACTGGGCCGCTCGATGGCTTCTGCTTCCCCTCCCAATGAACCAGGAGGAGAAGGTTTGACTGGCAGGTGAATAAACAGACCCATGGATACATACAAAAAGTGGTCAAATGCATTTTTTTCCATGTTGGCAATATATTTTAGCCAAGAATCATACAGTGTATACAAAAGCAATTATAGAAAGGATGTCCTATATAGAATCTCAGAAAATTATATCAAAATAGAGGTAATTATAGTTTAGATAACTGAAAAGAACCATTTATAAATTCTAAAGATAAATTAAATAAGGTGAGCGTTTAAAATGACTTTGAAGTTTCTGGTAATCAATCTCCATGCATATTGAACCTGGCCTCATCCCTACAACCCCCGCATAGACGTGCATCCCCAGACAGGCACACTCCATGAGCTCCATGCATGTTCAAACTGGCCTCATCCCTACAGCTCCTGCATAGATGTGTGTCCCCGGATGGGTGCATTCTGTGAGTTCCATACATGTTCAAACTGGCCTCATCCCTACAGTTCCTGCATAGATGTGTGTCCCCGGATGGGTGCATTCTGTGAGCTCCATACATGTTCAAACTGGCCTCATCCCTACAGCTCCTGCATAGATGTGTGTCCCCGGATGGGTGCATTCTGTGAGCTCCATGCATGATGAAACTGGCCTCATCCCTATGGCCCCTGCATAGATGTGCGTCCCCAGACGGGTGCATTCTGTGAGCTCCATAGATGTTCAAACTGGCCTCATCCCCAAAGCCTCTGTATAGACACACGTCCCCAGATGGGTGCATTTCATGAGCTCCATGCATGGTGAAACTGGCCTCATCCCTATGGCCCCTGCATAGATGGGGCCCTGTACCAGATGGGTGTGTTCCATGACCTCCGTGCATGTTGAAACTGGCCTCACCCCTGCGGCCTCTGCATAGACGCACGGCCCCAGACGGTGCATTCCATGTTGTTTGGCAACAGTAGAAGCGCTGCTGTGCATGTGAACACAGAGGTGTGTTCCTGTGCGAGTACACACGTACCACAGAGATTCTAATCCTCTACAGACCCTGTATTTTTATATAGACATTTATTTCATATGTTTCCTCATTTTACTATGTTACTGGACATAAGAAAGACTTGCTTAGAGAATATTAGGGCTCACAGTCCAGTCTAAGTATTAAGTTACTATAAGTGAAAAGTTCATGGGATTTCAGAAAAACTAAACTAAGAGAAAATACAGATAAAAACAGAAGAAGGGTTCTATTTCTAATTCTTAGTAATACAAAGGGAAGGAATACTAAGATGAGAGCAAAGTAAAGGAGAATATTTTCAGAAAATGGGAATCACAAGAAAACAGAGGCCTTAGAAAAGAGAATGAGAGAACAAATCCATCATTTATAAAGAGAGGAGGATACGGACGACTCACATCCTCTAGAGATGATCTTCACCAAAAAGCTACTGATTACTGGAATGATAGGAAGATGAAGAATTGTGACAATGACTCTCCTCCACATTGTGTGGACGTCTTGTCGTGACTGTATGTGAGACAGTTCTAATGACAAGGTGTCCTTAGCAGGTCCTTTAAGAGACTGTAAGTTTGAGAGGCTGGAAGGCGATCAGAAGGGCATAGGACGGCCCTTCTGGCAGCAACATCTCAGAAACCCCTATTCAGCCCTCATGCTGAGCAGCCCTGCCCTCCTCCCCACACCCTGAGAGGCCCTGTGCTCTGGAAGTGGATAAGTGTGCCTTATTATCATCAGGACAGGGCCAGCGCTGGAAAGGTCATATTCTCTCTTAACATAACATGATGACATTTAAGGAGACTTTTCTTAACCTGTCCCCAAAACTAAGAGCAATGTAAACAAAAACAATTCTAAAGTAAAAGAATCCTATTCTCATACCATCACCTTCCAAATCTAATTTTATTTCTGTATTGAGCTTTTACATGAGTATGCATTGACTGTACAATAAGTAATTGAGGTTTCAAATACCAACCTAATGTATATTTTGGCATATAGGAGGAGGTGGATACAGGTGTAATAATGAATGACAAGGTATTTATCATATTAATATTATTGTAAGGAAATTTTAAAGGGGTATTTTTAATCCTGTCTTCTGATACATTAAAAAGTCATTTCTGTATTAGAAAAAGCAACAGTATTTGCAGATTGGCTATTAGAAACTTCCCTCTTTGACATAAAAGCCACAAGACTCATCACAGACCATAAAAGCCCCAAGCCTGTATATCTAACTATATCTCACTACCTAACTCAGGCAAGTATTCTTTCAAGATTAAAGTCTAGGGTGGTGCCTGTGGCTCAAAGGAGTAGGGCACTGGCCCCATATGCTGGAGGTGGTGGGTTCAAATCCAGCCCTGGCCAAAAACTGTAAAAAAAAAAAAAAAAAGATTAAAGTCTAAAAAACAGGTCTATAATAAGTACATCCGATAGAGTTTTCAGTGTAAACCAAAAACTAGCCAAAACCTGGCCAATTTATGACAAAAGAATAAGAAACACTCCAAAGTCACATGTGCTTTTATAACCCCCTCTTCTCTGTAGTAGAGCCCAGACAAACCAGACCTCACTTTGTAAATCTTTCCTCTCTTCCTGGGTGATTCTCAGATAAGCACCCCACTTGGCCTTCCTTGCAGAGTTATGAGCCTCTGACGTCACTCCATGGATGGAGTCACTGGTGAACCTACTGCACCATGTGACTTCACATCACTTACCCTACAGTAAGGACTTATCACTGTCCTTATCCAGATGGATTATCAGTGCCCCCATGTCTTTTTTTTTTGAGACAGAGTCTCACCATGTCACACCCTGTAGGGTGCTGTATTGTCACAGCTCACAGCTACCTCAAACTCTTGGGGCTTAGGCAATTTTCTTGCCTCAGACTCCCAAGTAGCCAGGACCACAAGTGCCTACCACATCGCCCATCTGTTTTTTTGTTGCAGTTGTCATTGTTGTTTAACTGGCCTGGGCTGGGTTTGAACCCACCAGCCTCCGTACATGTGGCCAGTGCCATAATCACTGTGCTACAGGTGCCGAGTCAATGCTCCCTATTTTATGAAATGGAAGAGCCTTAAGTAGGCAGCCATGTCCTGGGCTCAAAGTTAACTACTACTTCAAAAAAGAGGTGGGTAGAGAGGGAGAGAGAGAAAGAGAGACAGTGGCTGAGACGTACAGAGCAAGAAACACACAGAAAGAGAGAAAAACATAAGATGCTAAAGAGAAGGAGTTGGTTACTTAGCATTAAAAACAATCCAAGATAGAAAAGATAGTCATTCTCAAAGAAACCAAGAATTAACATGCCTTTACTAACCACATACGTATATTCTATATATACTTACGTCTCCCTCACTCCATGTATTTTATAAGCTGAAATACAGTGAATTGCTTTTTATGAAATAAAAAACACCTTTCTCACAGGTCATATTGCTTTCACAAATGTGGCTTTACAGTATTAAAAACAATAGTGGATAGTGAATTATTTCTATATTTCAAGTAAGAATATAGTGAATTATTTCTATATTTCAAGTAAGAAATAGCCCACTGCGTGTTGTACACAATTAAAATCTCAAGTAATAGAAACTACACTTCCAATTTTCTTCCTATTAGTAATAGACGTATGCAAGTTACTAGGTTGAAAATTTAAATACAGTATTTTAAGCAATGTTTTCATTCTTACTGACTTTCCTATAATTCAGTGTGCAAATGCATCTTCAGTGTACTTTGTGAATGCAATTTACATATATATACATATAGAGAAATGATCAAAATGGCTTCACGTACAAGGTGTGCGCTCATTTAGTTGTTATTAATCACATAATCTTTCTTTCCCCTTTAAAAGTTAAAAAGCATAGTATGTCCAGTGTTGCTAAAATATTAGTCAAGGATCATCCATGTCCTTTGTCATAGTGATGTCATTCTTTTACCTATGGAAATTTGAATTTTAAACAAAAAAAATCAAACATATGTATTATTTTATATGCACACAATTGAATTTTAAACAAAAAAAATATCAAACATATGTATTATTTTATATGCACACAATTTTTAAAATACTTTAGGTAACTATGAATGCAACTTAAGATCCATGAAGTAAATAAATCAATGAATATTAAACAGAAATATCTTTAGATATATCAAAAAATTAGAGAGATAGGCAGACGGCTAGATATAGATATGTTTATGTACAAAAGAAAACATTTGAAATCTTACTTCAATATTGAATCATGAAAATGTAAAATGTCTTATATGTAGCCTTAAATTTAAAAAATCTCAATTGCTCCTAAGAAAAATAACTATTACAATATAATTGGAAAAAAATAATATGTTAGAATTTTCCTTAGCAAATCTGATACAAAAGGAGAGAAAACTCCTTCTCTTGGCAGAAGTTTGACCAAAATTCAAAACGAGGATAGTTAATGGATGCAAAAATATAGTTAACTAGTTACAATGAACACTATTTGATAGCACAACAAAGTGACTATAATAAAAAATAAGTTAGGGTGAACTTTAAAATAACAAAAACAGTGGACCTGGAATGGTCCTAACACAAGGAAATGATGAATTCCTGAGATGATGAATATTCCAATTGCCCTGACTTGATTAATATATGTGCCTGTATCAAACTTCACATGTACATTATAAAGATACACAACTATTATGTACCCATAATAACTAAAAACCAAAAAGTAAAACAAACAAAAGAAATTTGAGCAAATTTCAATGTGTTGAATAAAAAAAATTAAATGCCGTCACCCACACTGAATTATGAACTTCCTGGCTATTTCCTGTGATTATTTAGCCAGCTCAGTTCCTTGGGGTTTTTTGTTTGTTGGTTTTATTTTGCTAATACTTGAATCTTTGTTAAACAATGTGCCGATGAGCACACATTAACTTTTTGTGAGGGAATTAACTAGTCCTCTCCTGTACACTACAGGAAATCTTTCCTGGATTGACACTAGAAGTCCTAATAAACTTAATTAATATAAGAAGTTTCCAGCAATTTGATACATAAATAAGCTTCAGACAATTGTTTGTGTAAAACTTCAATGATTAATGTAGCTATCATATCCCTGATTTTCTGCAAAAAATATTAGAATAGTAGCTGCATTTTGTAGTTATTTTACTATCTATATTCGTAAGTATCTGCAATAGTATCTTTAAAAGTGAATTCTACAAGTATTAGGTAAAAGGAGGTTTCTTTGGACAACTAATTAAGGAAAAACTATGTTAAACAAAATTAACATGTTTCTTGGACGTAGGCTATTTCAGAGATTGTAAGTAAACAGGGGACGCACAGACTCTGCAAGATTTCCAATTTAGAACAGAGAATCTTTTCTTTCTTATATCATTAAGGCATCGTGTTCCCTTGGAACATTCTTCTTAAGTCCTTTCATTAACCTTTTCTTCACAACTTTCTTTCATAGCAAAACACACAATAACTCACATGCACTATGGTCGGAACACATTTTTGCAACACAGTTATAAATTCCTACTGATAAAATTTTAACTTACATATGGTTAATGATAGTTCTTTCAAGAAAAGATCATTTAGGATCAAATTTTGAATAAAGGAAGAATATTCTTTTTATTTTGGTAAAAAAAAAACTCAGCATTTGACTATGAAATCATACAATCAATTACTGTATTTCACTATTTTACTCCTTAAATTAAAAGAAATAAAGCATACTATCCTTGCACTTCAAATCTGATTCCGAGCAACTTGCTTGTATTTATAGCACAGGGTGCTCTAGAGTTTTCTCCTACCTCACCTGAGAATTACAGACTTTGAATTGTACATGTCACTTGCCAACAGGGAAGCAGACAAGTGAGCAGTGGAATAAATGGTGCTTATTCGTCTGGAAGAGTGCAACCGAGTGCGGCTGAGCTGCTGTGTCTGCGTGGTGTAATACCTGGACATCTATACAGCTTTCTTGCCTGTGCAATATCTCCTTTGCTTAAACGGGTCCGCTGACCAATTGCTGGACGTATGCCATTATCATCGCGGGAGGGGAGAATGGTATCCAGAAACATACCCCTGAAAAAAACCAGAAGCAAACCACACCTAAGTCACTAAATTAAAACTCACATATCCTTATAAACTTATGATTTTTTTTTTTTCCAGACTCAAGTCAATTAAAGGGAAAACAGACCAGTGTGAGCTTCCAGCAATGTGTCAGGCTTTCAAGGCACTATAATCAAATAAGAGGGAAAAAAATGCACATGTCAAATGTGTGAGCATTAGAAATGTAAGTAAATTTTCTTAGAAATGTAAATTATATGTTTTTAAAAATATAAAACACCTTATAGTCTCCCACAAAGTCTACCAGGATTTTTGTCTTGGTCTACCAAGCAGAACTAAAAGTCCCTTAGATTAACAGATTGTAAATTATTTCTCATAAAGGTCTATTTCATTAATAGTAATCTATAATAAATAAGTTTGAGGTTACTAAAATTTATGTAAGAGTCAAATGAAATATTCATAAGTCAATTTTTTGACTTAAATCACTAATTTAACCTAAGTATTCTTAGAAGTCCAAGTATTACATTATACATTACCAGAAGAACAATAAAAAAGAATGCCAGAATTTAGACAGTTTTAAAGCAAAAATGTTTTACTGAATATATATACATAAATTTTTTAATTTTTCATGTTAAAATAAACAAACAAAAAACTTAATGTCCTAACAGTTCTAAGCTATAGATACTGAGTTATTTTGGATTCAAGGCTGTGGTAGAAGAGTTGGTAATATTTCCTAATATGCATGTGCTAAAATTCTGAATATAGTGCACTATATTGTGTAAATAGTAAAGATACACTCTAATTCAGGAAAATATATCAGATATTGATAGCTCTGGAGGAAGTACGGAGCTTAAAAGTTAAATGCACTGAAAGACTTTCCAAAGAAGTATGGAATATATATATACAGATCTTCAAGAAATGGAAAATAAGAAGCTTTCTATAAAAAATTTAAATTAAAAAAAGAAAATTATAAAGTATCTTTTAAATTAAGATGAATGATGGAACATTCCTTTCCAAAAATTATAAAAAAGAATATTGCTTTTCCTGCAGATTAAAATAATACTCCTTTCACCTCTACTCATTCTTCCCATTAGGAAACATTTGTTAAGTGCTCTTCTGGGTCTGGAATTATGGTAATGAACAAAACAAACAGAAAGCCCTCCCCTATGACTCTAACATTCCAATGTGGGGAGAAAAGACACTAAACACTGATGAACCAGATTTGAGAGATACTACAAAGAAAAATAAAGGTGAGGAGATGGATGGTGTTTGTGCAGCAATGGGCAGTTTTGTAAACAAAGTGATCAAAGAAAAACACACTTAGAAGTTAACATTCAAGTTGAACATGAAGGAGGTGAGGTCAGAGACACAGGGCTCCCTGGACATAGAGAGTGAGCAGACAGAAAGAACAAGAGATGGGAACAGCTCAGAGATGAGGGAACCCCACAGTGTGTGAACACCAGCCAGAGACTAACCCTTACCCAGAGGACAAACGTTAATCTGCAGGAAAGGGGCAAACAGATGAGTAACTTGGTGAGTTAGTAATTTAATTTAATTTAATTTAATTAAAGTAATTTAATTTCCCTAGCTTCTTTTCATTTCTTTCTTTTTTTCTGAGACAGGGTCTCACTCTGTCGCCTTGTATACAGTGCCTGGTGTCATAGCTCACAGAAACCTCAAACTCCTGGGCTCAAGCGATCCTCCTGCCTCAGCCTCCTCAGTAGCTGAGACTACAGGGACTGCCACCTGCCCAGCTGATTTTTCTATTTTTAGTAGAGACAGGGTATCACTCTGGCTCAGGCTGGTCTGGAACTCCAGAGCTCAAGTGATCTTCCCACCTCAGCCTCCCAGAGTGCTGGGATTACAGGCCTAAGCCACCATGCCCGGCCTCCCTAGATTCTTGGTAAGGGAAAAAATGGTAATCTTGAGAAACAACCAACTCCAAAAATGGAGACTGGAACTCTATAAAACCAAATATACACCTGACACTAAAATTGGAAAAAATATATTATTATAAAGGGAAATTACAAATGTATTCCACTTATAAATGAGGATGCAATATCCTAAACAACATATTAACAAGTTGATTTAAAAATTAATGTTTAAGTAATGTACTTTGGTCAAAATTAAATCCAATTTATGTGTGAATTAGTCACTATTTTCTTTTCTTTTCCTTTCCCTCATTTATAAGGGAATGCATCCTCATTTATAAGTGAAATACATTTGTAATTTCTCTTTATAATAATATATTTTTTTGAATTTTAATATCAGGTGTATTCAGATGAAGTAAAATGATTTTGAAGTATTTCTTCTTTTTCTATTATCAATAAAATTTAGCATGATCTGTTTTTGAAATTATCTTTTATTTTAATTTATAAATATTAGTTGTCTATTTTTTGAGACTTTGGGGGAAAAAATTAAGAAGAAGTTAACTGATGACTCCATACTGAACCTCAAAGTCAAAGCATTCTATAATAGACACACGCTTATTTGACAATGTGAATGTTACTTTTTTTGCATTATTATTATTATCATTGCAGCAATCATCTGATTTATTTTCTGAAAGTATCTTCATTCATTCTTACCAGGTTTTTGTTTCTAGTCCTTATTTTAAACATTGTTATTGTTATTAAATTTTAAGCCTTTTTAATTTTGTGAAGGCAAAAAGTGGAAACCAAATAAACATATGTATATGTACAATAAAAAAAAACCACATATAAGCCTCTACAGAACTCCAAATGTATGCTGCCTGAGATAAGAGCAGAGAAGTAAAGACAATTTGCACATATTTAAGAAGAGGCAGCTCCAGTCAGGAGAAGGTAATTACAAGAGGAAATGGAGTTGTGAGGTCGTACTGAGAAAAGCCGTTCCTCAACAGTGATGCATGAATCCACAGGTACATTAAGGAGGTAAATCAAATTTATTATTGCATCTCTGCACTACTTCAGTACTAACAAAGTACTCACTGTATTCTATTTCTCTTTCTAAAAACAAACTTGTGATATACGAGAAGGTTTTTTTTTTTTAATAGCTTTCAAAAGAGATTCAACTTAAAAAGGCCAATGATGTTTTGGAGTGGAAATGTTCAATTTCAGACAACATTATAGTGAATTTTCTTTCATTCTGTCTACTAAGGTAAACTCTTCCACCCAAAGGAGTCAGTCACTCGTTCTTTTCTTCTCTCTTTGTGGCCAGGAGGTTAACAATTCTCTTCTCCCATATCCTCCTGGCAGTGAGCAATGCAGGTTTTTAGGGAACCTCCTCAGTGAGGCACTGTCCAAAGGACAGCGACACATCTTACTAAGGTTCACTTACTAATCTCTATCCTTCATTTGTTTTGACATTAAGATGCAAATTAACTGTTTTTTAAAAGAAATTGTAAAATTTCACAGCTTTTTTTTTTTTTGGCTGGGACTGATTTTGAACCCACCACCTCTGGTATATGGGGCCGTAGCCCTACTCCCTTGAGCCACAAGAGCCACCCAACAGTTCATTTTTTTAATGCCTCAATTTGAAGGCATCCACTCTACTTTACAAAATATTCATGACAATAAAGGCCCCATAAATCCAGCCCTATTTTTCCAGACCTCCTAATGTATTGATGGCCTACATTCATGAAAACAACTGAAACTTTGATAAAGTTTGTGACTTCAGAATATTAAAAAAACTAAAATACTCCAGATTTACATTAACAGAATGAAAGACAAAAACCATATGATAAAGATAAAACATTTGACAGTTTCAACACTCCACAAACCAAGAATAAAAGGAAACTATGTCAACATACTACAGACTGTATATGAAAATCCCATACCTAACACCCTATTCATGGGTGAAAACTAAAATATTTTCTTTTAAGATTGAGATAACAGTGCAGATATCCTCTCTGGCCACTACTATTTATGACAGTATTGGAAGACCTAGACAGAGCAAGTAGGCAAGAAAAACAAATAAATGACATTCAAATTAGAAAGGAAAAAGTAAAATTGTCGCTGTTCACAGGTGACTTGATCTTATACACAGAAACCCTGAAGATGCCACACATGGGGGGAGGGGGGTAGAACTTCTGTTACAACGAGTAAATGAATACAGCAAAGTTGTACAATATAAAACCAATATGAAAAATTCGGTTGTATTTCTATGCATTTACAACAAACAGTTTAAAAAAGAAATTGATGCAACTTACAATAGCATCAGAAATAATAAAATACATTAAATAAAGCAGGTGAAAACTTGTAAATGGAAAACAAAAAACAATTCCTGAAAAAAATTACACATAAAAGAAAAGATTCCTTGTTCACGGATTGAGAGACTCAATATTGTTAAGATGTTAACCTTACCCAAAGTGATCTACAGATTCAATGTAATCCCAATCAAATACCAGCAGCAGTTTTTGCAGAATAGAAAATTTTATCCTGGCTCAGCGCCTATAGCTCAACCGGCTAAGGCGCCAGCCACGTACACCTAAGGTGGCAGGTTCGAATCCCCAGCCCGGACCTGCCAAACAACAATGACGGCTGCAACCAAAAAATAGCCGGGCGTTGTGGCGGGCGCCTGTGGTCCCAGCTACTTGGGAGGCAGAGGCAGGAGACTCGCTTGAGCCCAGGAGTTGGAGGTTGCTGTGAGCTGTAATGCCATAGCACTCTACCCAGGGGGACAGCTTGAGGCTCTGTCTCAAAAAAAAAAAAAAAAGAAAAAAAGAAAATTTTATCCTAATGATTATATGACTTCTCAAAAGATAACATATAGCCAAAACAATTTTAAAGATTATTTCATTCAATACTCCAACTTCAGAGAACTGGTTTCAAAACATAATACAGAGCTATAGTAATAAAAACAGTATAGTACTGCCATAAAGACAGACCAGTAAAATAAAACAGAAAAACTATACATAGACCAGTAAAATGAAACAGAAAAACTATCAAGATCTGGTCAAATTATTTTTGACAAAGGTGCAAAGACCCCCTCAATGAGGAAAAGATGGTCTTTTCAACAAATGATGCTGGGAAAACTGGATGTCCACATGCAAAAGAATAAAGTTGAACCTTTTTCTTACAACATCAAAAAAAACTCAAAATGGATTAAATATCTAAACATAAGACAACCCAAAACATTAAAACTCCTAGAATAAAACATAAAGGAAAAACTTCATGGCATTGAAATGAGACCATAAATTTTTGGATATGACACCAAAATTGCAGGCAATAAAACCAAAACAAACAAACAAGCAAAAAAAACAACTTTAAACATAAAAAATATCTGTGCATCAAAAGATAAAATCCACAGAGTGAAAAGACAATCTATGGAATGGGAGAAATATTTGCAAATCATGTATCAGATAAGTGGTTAATAGGAAAAATACATAAAGAACTTCTATAATTCCAGAACAAAAGAAAAAATAACTTGATTAAAAGGTGGGCAAAGGACTTTATTAAGCGTTTCTCCAAAGATGAAATAGAAATGACCACTAAGCATATGAAAAGATTATCATTAATCACAAGAGAAATGCAAATCAAAACAACAATGAGAGTGGTATCTCTCACTCTCAGAAGCATGATTACTACCAAAACAATAGAAAATAACAAGCATTAGTGAGGACACAGAGAAACTGGAACTCTTACACATTCCTGATGGAGTTCTAAAATGGTGTGGTATGGAGGTTCTTTGCAAAATTAAAAATTGAACTACCATATGATCCAGCAATCCCACTTCTGGGTCTAGATGTCCAAAAAAATGGAAAGCAGGGTTTCTGAGAGGTATTTGCACAGCCCTGTTTATAGCAACATTATTCAAAAAGCCAGAAGACAGGGGCAACCCGCTGTCCACAGGAAGATGTAGGGATAAAGAAATGCTAATACATATATACAAATACACGATAGAGTAAGTGCTAAATAAAATAAGCCAGTCACCAAGGAACAAACACTTCATGATTCAAATTATGTGAAGCATCCCAGATCCATGGAAATAAAGTAGAATGGTGATCACCAGGAGGGGAAGGGACAGGGGAGGGGGAAGTTGTTATTTAATGGATATAGAATTTCAGTTCTGCTGAAGATGAAAAAGCTCTAGAGATCTGTTTCACAATAATGTCGATATATTTAACACTACTGAACCACATGCTTAAAAATAATTAAGATGGCAAATTTATTTTGTATGTTTTTTCCACAATTAAAAGAAAGAAACTTCAAATACTTTGGGACAGGGGAGGAGAACTGTGCCTAATGTTTCATTTCCTGAAAAACTACCTTCTTTATAGATTCAGAAAAATTTTTAAAAATCTAAACTAGAGCAACTTGTACCATAGAAATGTAAATTTAGTTATGGAGAATGAATAGCATAGTTTTGAAACAGTAAGAAAGTAATTGGTACATGACAAAGGCAGGTGTTGGGGGTGGGCTCCAATCTGGCTTATGGAGACATAAGCAATTTAATAAAGTATAGAATAAAGAGAAATAGATATTAACAACTTTGGTGAAGATTTGTCATCTATGCAGAAGAGAAAGAATACATTATTTTTCTCTACTTTCTAGGACCTTCTTTGTTCCAAAGAATCAAAACTCTGGTTATCTCTAAATGGCATAATTCAGGGGGCCCTGGCAGAAAAGGAGCCCAGATCCCCCATGTGTGGCATGTTCCTGTGGAAAACCCAATTCCATGCACTGATGGCAAAATCAAATTTCATAACTATTATGATTAATTTCAGACCAAATTTATGGGTGTATATCTACTGAAACTTAAATTCAAATTCCAGGAATAAGCATTAAGATAGCCATTATATTTGAGCACATATATTAAAATATACTGTAGAAGATAATAATTTTTTAAATCACTTAACATTGAGGATTTTTAATTTTGAAGTTCGGTCTTGGAAAAAGGGGAATTTTAAAATGTGTCCCAGTATTAACGATTTGTGGACATGTCCACCTCTACTTTTTACCAAGAATGCTTTATAAAAAGGGAGAACAAGCTTAGTTTCTTCCTGTCCAAACAGATATTAATGAACCGTAAAGTGAATGTTAAGTGGGAACAAAATGAGTTGAAATGAACAGATGAGTTTAAAAAGAGTTAAATGGGAAAAGGGGTGAGTTCAGCTATTTAACAGTCACAAATTCCTTGCCTGGGGGATATTTGCTCAATGGCATCGTCTTTGAGCCCAAAGTTGATTGCACTCTTTGAAAACAGCATTGTCATTAATGAAATAATTTTAAAGTTAATAAATGGTGAAATACAATTCTAAGTTATTAAGTTATATGATGTAAAACATTTTCCTGAGCTGTTCTTTGACAATTCATTTAGCAATATCAATTTTTCATCCTAAGTGGTACTTGAGTGAGAGAAAACACAAGATATAAAACACAAGGCACACAGAGTGCGGCATTCCAACTACACTCCAGAGTGACCTATTGAACTGATGAATGCCTAATTTCAATAAATAATGCTTTGCCAAGTTAACATGCTGTTTCGGCTTGGTAATCATCTTAATTGGGCTCTTTAAGGTTTAGGAGTATAAAACAGTTTAAGTGATCTATACCATCTTAATTATTACTTTAAATTTAGGTAGTTGGTAGAAAATATAAAAACATGTTTTTAAAATACCTTCTAAATGCCTGTAACTGGCTACAGATGATAATCAACTGTTCTACCTTATTTCTGCCGCGAGGCAGCAGGGTTTGGAAGGGGTTCTAGTTCTAACCTCAAGCACAGCTTTGTGAGGAGCCATGTGGAGGAAAGGAATTAAAAGTCAAAAAGTATAACCTGAGACTCCAACCTTGAGAAGGTGTTCCTGGCATAGTGCATGATACTGTCAAAATCGTATCTTTCACCAAGTGAGTTTACTTCTCCAGGCTCCATCTTCAGAAAATTGTACTCTTGACCTAAGAACGAGGGATAAACAAAGTCTCAGAAGCCTTTCAACTGGCAGAAAGAAAGAACAGCAGTGCCCCTCCTCGGCCTGTGTCTATTCTTTACCGAATGGCCAGTCTTTTTGCTGGCTGTGTTACACACAACACCCAGGCTCATGCAAAGAGCAGTCTCCACTCTGCTGCCAGCTTGGAAAAGCAAGACTGGAACAGAACAAGGTATTAATTTAGGCAAAAGGTGGGCCACCAGCAGCGTAATTCTTTTACCTCCTCATGATACTTATTTCTTTAAAATCTTACTGCTTTTTATGGTTAAAAAAAACAAAACAACTCATATCTTTATCTAATGAGCTTCCTAGTTTTCTCTTGTGACACAAAATTACATTCCTAAAACAACAATGTGAAAAGATAGAAAGCAATGTTAGCATCAACGCAGGCCTGCAGGCTTCAGCCCTGTGGCTTCATCACTGAGATCGAACCACAGCAGCACAGTCTCCACTTTCATTTTATGATCACACAAGGTTGTCTTCAAGGAAGAGGTTCTATTTTGAGATCGAGAAGAATATGCTTCAGAACTTACTGATTTTTTATTTCACTTCCCACATGTGGGAACATTTTAATTGATTTTTTCGACGGCTCATTTGTATCTGTACTGGAACACAGATTCAGATATGTAGGTCTGTACCAGTAGTTCCCGAGCCAAAGAATTTCTTCAGATAGAGTTTATGTTTCGGTGACTCAGTTTTCACAATTTAGGCAGCCAGCAGTGGTGTAACTCATATCACTTACACAACTTAAAAACTCTGAAAATGAAGGTGAGCTAATCAGATTCCAAATTCATGCTTGAAGTTCAAAATGGAACTATTATGCCACTCACCTTAACTATTTATTCCAACGGCCGTATGTCAATTAAATAAAAAAATCATATTAATAAGGAGTTTTCCAAAAGGCAATAAAGAAAGCAAGTGATGCCACAGAACATCATGTCTCTTCTCCACATGGTAAGGAAATCTAGGGCACTCATTTGAGTATTAAGAATGAGAAGTCACAGACCCTGAGTCCCAATTAAAGTGCTTTAGTCCATCTTTTAACAAATTCACAATATAAGTAAATTTAAATTAACTAGCCAGCCCTTAAAGTAATATATGTGCTCCACAAACCTCTGATAAGTGTATGTCTTTGTATGAGGGGCCCATTCTCAGGAAAAGTCTGAAGCCTCTTCAACCCTGATGTAGACCTGATTTTATATTTATTAACCTACATGATTTCAATTTAGAACATAATACAACAGCAGATTCTCTAACCAAAGCAAAATATTCCATGAAAATTTCTGAAAAGTAGGGCATTAAGCAACTTCAGCAATACATTTCAACATCCATAACTGAGCACTTAACATGTATGTACGTGACACAAGATTTTTTGTTAGTTAAAAACAATGTGGTCAATTATCCTAAGTACCAGCAACTCAGGAATGGAAAACTAAAGGCTGTATATTCTCACTTAAAAGTGGGAACTGACCTGTCTGTGCACAGGGGCACAGAGAGGGACAGAGTGGACACTGAAGACTCTGCGGGGGAGAGTGAAGGGAGGGTCAAAGAGGAAGGTTACCGATTGGCTAAAATGGACATCATTCTTGGATGATGGCACACTGAAAGCCAAGACTCACCAGTATACAACTCATCCACAGAACCAAAACCCACTTGCACCGCTAAATCTACTGAAATTTAAAAGGAATGTGACCGTAGATAGTTTAAATAAAAGAAAATCAGACTTATTTTGTGGAGGAGAAGAGATCCATAGCACCAAAGGAAACCACACTTAGAAACTAAAAAAGAAAAAAAGATAAGCCTCCATCCTTCCCGAAAGCACAGTAAGCATAGTCTAACACAGATTAAAGTCATCCAATCTTTGTACCAGTTTGGTTCCTATCACAGTCACCTATTTTCCATATAAAAGTAAAGCCAAAGCCTATACTTATTAGACATTGCTCTTGAATAACACTTGATCTTAAGTTTCCGAGTCAGGGCAAGTCGAAAGTTCGTTGAAGATTAATCGCCAACAGGAACACTTCATACTGGAATCGCACTGCTTTGGAAGTTCCAATTACTCAGGAAATCTCACTCAATAAATTTCTTTTTATTGGACTGAATGTTTAGTCAAAAAAATTATTAATAACCATAATTTGCCTAGCACTGTCTATGATTATGCATTTCTTTATACTACTTAGACACTTTTTGCCTTGTTTTAGTTATGTTGAACCAGAATCCTATTTTTAAGAGAAAGACCATTCTGGAAAGTTATATTCTGCATAAATTCTTTTGTTCACATAATAAAATGTTTGGCAAATAAAGGCAACTAAATCACAGTACTTACCAAAGCTCATTTAATTGGTAGTTAGCATGATTTTCAGAATTATTATTTCCTCTTTATTTCCCTCCTACTGATATAAAGTATAAGACGAACCTTCACAGTTGGCTCAGGCATTAGAGTTTCTACACGGGAGAGTATAAATGTTCTTTGTTTTTTTGTGACAATTAACTCTACAGATCATTTCATCACTCTTCATGAGAATTGTTCTCTCACCTCTCAGATAAGACCTTCTTACTCTTCTGGGAGCTACTTTCTACATATAGTTGTTCTCCATTTTCTACCCTCAACCTTGTTTTTCTTCTCCTGCCAGCTTTTACCTAGAAAGTCAACTCTACACCAAATTTTTATCTTCAGATACATCCTGAAGTCCAGAATTTCTTCTAGCTACTAAATGAGGATCATCCAAAGGCTTTTAAATTCAAGTACATACGAAAAGAAATCATTCTCTCTCTCTCTCAAAAACTTGCTATTTTATCAATACTTCAATGAATCCAATGTTTCATATCATGATACTATCATTCATCTTGTTACCAAAAAATAAATCTTTTTAAGATTTCACATCACAAGATGATGTTCCTCTTAAAATATTTTTGAAAGACCATTTTCCTATTTTCTCACTGATTCCTGAATGGTAGTACCCTAACTGAAACCTTAGTTACATCTCACAAACTACTGGTTTAGGCTTCTCAGAAGTTTCCTTGACTTCAGGAACCTGCTCCCACATTAATGATGATTCCTACAGCTAAGAGAGTTCTTAATTTTTATAATCTGAACTGTCTATGTTTAAAATCCTTCAGCTACAGGGTGGCGCCTGTGGCTTAGTGAGTAGGGCGCCAGACCCATATGCCGAGGGTGGCAGGTTCAAATCCTGCCCCGGCCAAACCACAACAAAAAAATAACCGGGCATTGTGGTGGGCGCCTGTAGTATCAGCTACTCGGGAGGCTGAGGCAGGAGAATCGCCTAAGCCCAGGAGTTGGAGGTTACTGTGAGCTGTGACATTTCAGTACTCTACAGAGGGTGATAAAGTGAGACTCTGTCTCTTAAAAAAAAATAAAATAAAATCCTTCAGCTATTCCCCAGTATCAGGAGAACAAAATCTAAAGTTCCTTTAGCTATCATAGGAAAGCTATAACCCAATTTTAGCCTAAGAATATGGGGAAAGGGGAGAGGGAAGGGGGGAGGATAGGTGGAGGGAGGGTGATTGCTGGGATCACGCCTATGATTTATCCTAGAAGGGTACATGTGAATCTTTCTAAATGTGGAATATAAATGTCTTAACACAACAACTATCAGAATGGCATGAAGGCTATGTTGGCCAATTGGATGAAAGTATTTCAAATTGTATTTGTATATGGAAACAACACACTGTACCCCATGAAAGTATCAATGTACACAACTATGACTTAACAAAAATAATAAAGTTCCCAAACTTACAGACACAACTCTGTATAATCTCAACTCCCAGGTAATACCTAACTAATATACTTGTAATTTACCAGGCAAACAACGGGCAGACAAAAATGATTCCATTTCCTTTACCCTGGCCTTGAGCACGATGCAATTTCAGACTAGTTATCTTGTCATTCATCTGTCCACATGGAACATTTCTACTTTACTTCTCAATTTTTGTTCCGCTGTAACACCTCCCGTGACTCACCAGACCGCAAGTTACCACACTTGGCTTGGACCCTACCGTGTGTCTGACTGTTGCCACATTCCACACCCATTTGCAATCACATCTGCAGGATTCTCACACTATGCTTTGTATTTTTCATGACAGAACCTCCGAAACCTAATACTGCCTTGATAGATAATTATAATCAAATATATTACGACCAGTGATGTTAATTACAGATTAACAACTATGCTGAAAGCATTCTTACAAATTTGCCTAAAGATTAGGCAAGGTTAGGAAGGAAACCTCAAGGTTCTAAGAAATTCAATCTCTGTAACTTAAAACTGGCCACAAATAAGAAAATAAGGATGCACCTTTGCTTAAAATATATTCCTTCACCTATGCTTAAAATATATATTAACTTAAAAGAAAACTGCAAACGAGACTTTTCTTTCTCTCAACTGAAATGCACTGGTCTTTAAGAATGTAAACATTAAACAAATAAAAACCTTACAATGAAGCTACTATCAAACATCAACTATCAGAGAAATAAGATTTTAATTAGCAATAGAAATTTAATTACTGGAAACACTGTCTTTTATTTCATGCTTAACAAGTGTTTATCCAGCAGTGGAGCCTGCATGTCTAGAATCTAGCTTCTGATTACCAACTCTGGTGATAAGAGAATCATTTACTCTTTGGGTTCTGAGCTGAATGGCTCAGGGAGACTGTGATTTCATTGCTGTCACAGGGAATGGATCTACCCAGAGGCAGCCGGCACCAGGAGGGCGCAGAGAGCGACACAGAGAAAGCGGTGCTGGGCGCGTGCACCCACAGACACCTGCTCCTGCCGCCAAGTACAGGCGCTGACACAGTATGGAGGCCAAGTCTGGGCGCTGACACCCTGTCGGGGGCACAATGCTCCAGGCCACATGGTGCTGCGCAGCTCCCAAGCTTCATTTCTGCTACCAGCAACTCTGATTTTGTAGACGGCAAGGCCCATTTGAGCCATCAGGCTCCCAACCTTCTGGTAGACCAGTGCAACAAGGTTTCCCACCAAACGCACATTATTTTATTTTATTTTGTTTTATTTTACTTTATTATTTTATTTTTTGAGACGAGTTTAACTTTGTCACCCTCGGTAGAGTGTTGTGGTGTCACAGCTCACAGCAACCTCAAACTCCTGGGTTCAAGCTATTCTCTTGCCTCAGCCTCTCAAGTAGCTGGGACTATAGGAGCCAGCCACAACACTCTGCTATTTTTTGTTGCAGTTGTCATTGTTGTTTAGCAGGCCCAGGCGCGTTCGAACCCGCTAGCCTCGTATATGTAGCTGGGGCTGTAATTTTGTGCTACCGGCGCCAAGCCCACCCACCACACATTTTAACGTTGTGTGTCTGGTCGCCAGAGCAAGGCCAAGCCGGACAGAGGCCTCCAGCACTGGGAGTCCCCTTGCGTGCAGGTAGTTCTGAAAGCATCCTGCAAACTCGTCTTAAGGGCAGGCAAGGTGGAGAGAAAGTCTCCAGGTTACCTGGTCTAACACAGAGTCCTATGGTGCCAGGATGTTTCTGGCAAACCCTGGACACTTTTTAAAACCCTGTATCATAAACTATGCAGAACTAAGAGGAAGGAAGGGGGGGGGAGAAATGGGTAGGAAAAGAAGGGGGAGGAGGAGGGAGGGGAAGAGAGGGAAGGAGGGAGGGAAGAAAGCTTATGTAAAAAAGAAGCATTTAATAATATTAATGCATGGGCTTAATAACTCACTCCCATTGTTGCACAGAAATTTAGATATAAAACAGCTAAATCTTTAAAAAGAAAGTCTAAAAAACTCTATGATATTATTCAGTCTCTAGGAATATATTTAAAACATAAAATCAATTTTTATTCAAGCAAAGTGTTGAGTCTACAATATCAAAAAATAAGTTTACATTTTCCAGAGAGCAAAGTGATAAAAACTGCATAAGTGCAATTCCAGGGCATGCACAGCCTTACACTCAACGTGCCTACAGCCTCTCACCTGGCTGGATGTTCTCCCTAATGATGGTCACATGGTTATCCCGGTCTGGTCGCGTGTGTTCATGCCAAAAGCCTATCACATGGCCCAATTCATGAACAACAATCCCAAATTTGTCGCAGTTCTTGCCAATAGAGATGGCCTGAGGTCCGTTTCCCCGCCGACCTACATAGGAGCAGCATCTGGAACAAAGCAGAAGGTGGACATGGTGGGGGGTGGCTGATGCTGAGTGAGTTACCACATGCTCAACCTTTGCAAAGAGCTATGATGACCAGAAAGGTCCCACATGGAGACAGAATAACCTTTCATTAATAAATACAGCTAGTTTCTGGCATCCTTTTAAATTTTTGCACAACAGAAGTTTCCAAATAACCAGTTTGATTGCTTTTGTAATAATCTGTATGTTACAACATATGCTGTAAATGAATTTTAGAAATACTAAAAAGATACATCAGAAAATAAAAAATAATGATGACTCATGTGCTGTTAGCTAAGAACTAACAATATACAATAGCTTAAGATATCAATATTCGTTTATTTGTAATATAATTTTTATCCTCATTATTCATGTTAATTATTTAGGTAACTACTTTTTTAGTGTGAATATCTAGAAATAATTCAGTATTATTTCAGTATGCACTATAAAAATAAAGTTTATTTTTCTCTTTGGAAAAAAAAATTAAATTTATTTGTGGAAGATTTTGGTTATTTGTAAAAGATACTACTTTTCCTACTCACAGAAGAATTATGTTTTTATAGAAGGAGAAAACTTTTAAGAGAAAAAGTTAATCAAAAAAAATTATTTTCAGAGTGGTGCCTGTGGCTCAAAGGAGTAGCCTTTGTGGCTGGCCCCTTATGCCAGAGGAGGTGGGTTCAAACCCAGCCCTGTCCAAAAACTGCAAAA
>NW_003852572.1:1010295-1030302 GCF_000181295.1 Otolemur garnettii | reverse complement strand
TATATATATATATATTTTTTTTTTTTTTTTTTTCCCAAAAGCTAGATTACCTAAAGTTAAGCATTATCTAGTACCGGAGACTGAATGTGTATGTGTGCCCCAAATTCTTAACTTGAAACCTAACCCCTAAAGGTGATGGTACTTGGAGGTGGGGGCTCTGGAAAGGTGATTAGTGTTTGGAAGGCCCCTCCACCCCTTCCACCATGTGCAGACATAACATGAGCGCACCTCACATCTGTCTATGCACCAGACACCACGTCCGCTGTGCCCAGCCTCCAGAACTGTGGAAAATAAAAGTCTGCTGTTTACAAGGTAGGACAATTAAGTTTGTGGACTCATCTTAGAAAAAATGCTACCTGCCTGGTTACTGAATGTCATTAGTCACCTCTGAAGTGTTCCTTGGGAAGCTGTGCACCAACGCCAGGGCCTAGCCCACCCTTCCAGCGCTTTTTCTAACATGAGTTCTCAAACTTGGTTGTCAGACCTCATGTAAGCTGCCCAGTCTGTAGTGTTCTGTCATAGCAGCCAAAACAGACAACTGATGAAGAAAAATCAACAACCAGTAATAGTTCAAAGAATTAAGTGATTTGTGCCAAATGGTCTAAAAATTTAGTGTGATTTTTTATTTTACCCTCTGAAAGAATCTCCTGGACTGTCAAGCAGATTATGTAACATCTAGGAATATCATTCTGCAAACTCTCATCAACTTACTGATATTTATACACATTCAGAAATGTTTTTCCATCTAAATTGTAAAGTTTCATCCATTCATTCTGCATGTGTGCCTGTACGCGTAGTGTGTGTGAGTGCATGACTGTCCAGTAGATTCTTGGACACACACATGACAGAGTGAGCACATGGAACACCCACTGTTAAATAAAATTTAAGTGGCACAATATTATAGTTGCTACAATTATAAATATAAATAAAGGTATATCTAACACTAAAATCATTAGGGCTTGAATTAAAATAACATATCCATAGAAACATAGGGCTGTGAAATAGTTGATGATCATAGTGCACCAAGACACAAATGCCTTTTCTGACTTAATAAACTGAAAAGAGAAAATTGCTAAAACTTAAGAGCTCAAATGATTAAAAGTAATTATACTATTGCCCACACCAATAATAAAACACAAATATAGTCTACCAAGGGGCGGGGGAGGGAAGACAACCGGGGTGGAGGGCAGGTGCCTGGCGGGATCTCATCTACTGTGTCCACTGTGCACAATGGGAGGGTGTTCAGCACACCCCCTGGACGAAGGGCTCAACTACAACTTGAATTTTACTTTAGAAGTAAAAACACTATAACCTGAACTTTTATACTCTCATATTAATTTGAAATAAAAAAAGTAATTCACTATTTCAATTTCTAGGGTAAGTATATTTAACAGTCCTTATGATTTTCCACAAATATAAATTCTTGTTTCCTGTCTCCCACCCCCACTTTTCCCCAAAATTGTTTGATAGTCTTTAAATGACTAAGCATTTTAACCCATATTCTGCCAGCTAGATGAACTAATTTGTACTTATTATTTATTAATCTATATTAGTTAATCAAGCTTAGTAATAGAAAAAAGAAAGAGGTAACTGATGGTTACCTCTCTGGGAAGGAATCAGTGAATTATATTTTTGCCCCAGATAGTTTTTAAAAAAATAATGTGGTTTAATGCATTAGATAATTTTTTTTTTTTTTTGCTGCCATGGCCATCACGATTTATTTAGTTTTTTATAAAAAATATGGAATACTTCACAAATTTGCGTGTCATCCTTTCACGGGGGCCATGCTAATCTTCTCTGTATTGTTCCAATTTTAGTATATGCGCTGACAAAGCAAGTACTCCATTAGATACTTATTATATACTCCAATATTTATTACATACCTCAAAAGTACTAGATGCAGAAAAATATAAAATTTGCTAATTTGGGGGATATTTAAACGGAAATATTTGCTCCTTTAAAGTACTAGTAATGATACTGAAATATCTGATAATTACATAGCAACTGTATTACCAGCATTGAGTCATTCTTGCTGGTTATATTCTGAGAAAAAGAGTACTTTGGAAATCAAAATCTGAGAGCAGTAAAGCAATGTGGTCAACTTATTTAATCTAAAACACCATTTTTAATATAACTGCAGTCACAGCAATTTCCTATAAAACAGGATTTCATAATGGAAAGGAAAAATAGACTTCACATTGCCATGTTCATACAGCTATTATTTTACAATGATCCCGTGAAAGAAGAAAATGTGGGGTTATTTTGATCCCTGACTAACTAAAGCTGTTAGGAACAGAAGGATTCTAGACTCTCAAATTAAAAAGTAATCGCAATCACACTTAGCCATATATTAGGTACAGGATGATGGCACACATGTGCAATTTACAAAAACTTCATTTAAACATGTCTAAATATTATCTTAGTTTTCAATGTCATACAGGTTTGATGACATCTTCTTATATATGGCTCTTAAATTTTTGTTTCTAATTTCTCTGCCACTTTTGAAACTTGGCCAGGGTAATGACTATTTGCTCTCTCAAGAAAATCTTTCACCATCTACATAGGAAAGCCCTGCCTCTCCTTTAATCATAGAGGGTAATCAGGTCACCTAAAATCTGCTGCTCCTTACTTTGGCCTTGGCTCGGTAGACCACATAAATGTTTGGAACCTTCCACAAGCTGGAACTGGTTCTACCTCTTCATCTGCTGTATTTTAAATACTTCTAATTATTTAGATTAATCACCATATGTTTCTCACTAAAATGACTCAATTCCTTTTTTGTTTTAATTTGACAAGTTTTTTTTAAATAACAAACTATTTAAAAGAAGCTATTAAAATGTAAACATCCCCAGTGGAATATGAGCCAGGTGGGGACAGGGACCTGTGTTGCTTCGTTCACACTCCACGCAGGTCTCCCAAACAGCAGCTGCCACGGAGCAGGCTCCACTGTCCCACCATCTGTCTCAGTCTCGCCACTCAGATACACACTAACCATCTCAATTTAATATGTCCCCCATTTTCTTTTCCAAAATCTCTGCTCTACCCACAAATTCCCCACCCCAGTTAATATAGGAACCCTAACCTTCCAGGTTCCGAGGGCAGACAACTCCAGCATTCCTGAATCCCAAACCCTTCCTCTCTGGACTCCACCGCTGTCTGTCCCCAGAATCACCCCACTTCTCTTTACTGCACACCCAGACTGCCGTCTCCCCCTGCTGCTGCCTTGCCTCCCTTCAGCACCCCTTTCTCCTCACTGAGGTCACTTGTAAATGTAAAGTCCAATTATGCCATTCCTTAATGTCACCTTGACAGATGGCCCCGTGGAAAGTGGTACCCATGAGCAAAATGACTCTTTACCTTTCTCCAGCAGATAACTACACCCCCCTGCCGCACCAAGATGGGCCTGCTCAGGTGACCTGCTCTGGACAAGGTCACAGAAGTACAAACAGTGAAACTTTGGAGGGAGAATATTTAAAAGCCGACACGTGAAAGGCCACTCTGTCTCTATTTCACCTGCACAAGAAGGCACACACCCCAGAGGGAGGCTCCTCTGTGAGGCTGGACATCAGCCCAGATGGCAGTGTGGGTGAGGGTGGGTGCTGCTCCAGCCTCTGAGCTCTGGGGTCAGCTGCTACCATGGCGACATTTCCTCAGCTACCTGCAGGAGGCTCTCTGAAGTCCTCACACAACTCCATAGGACTGCACGCCATGCCTCCCCTCCACCCCCCCATGAACACACATGCACATATGTCTTGCCACACAAAGCTCATCTCTCCTCCGGGCTGGCCTGGGCTGGCCTGGGCTGGCCTCATCTTGCCTCAGAGCCCTTCCTTCCAGTCCATCTGCCAGGAACTCTCCCCAGGTCCCCACAGGCTCCCTGCCACATCCTCGTCCAGACTTCCCCCAGGCACTGCCTCTTTCTCTGCTGACCCTGTTCCCCTTGTTTTCTTAGAATTTATGGTAACTTACACCTTTATATCTCAGTCATTGTTTTCCATTTCTTCTCTGCCTGGCCACCCCAGTGTAAGCTTGCTGTGAGCACGGGACGTGCCTGGCACATCCTGGACTGCAGTCTCAGCACTGTGGTCCTCACTGAGTACTTGCCAGCAAAGCAGATCTCAGAAGGTAGAACCACGGGCCCCAGCCACCATGGGGAGGGGAGCTTCCCCGGCAGCGCGTTGACATATAGTGAGGAGGTGAACTCACTCTTCTTTAAGATGCTTCTCTCACCCTGGCTCTCCGATTTCTCCATTTGTGTGACTCCCTAATCTAATAACATTCTAAGAAATTATTTTTTTCCTGCCTAAATCAGCCAGTCTCTGTTGTTTGCAAATGAGAATCCTGGCCAGTGCTCACTCTCTGCCTAACTCTCTGTTTCCCTTCTGGAAGGGAAACATGTGATGCTCAATCTCGTATTCCCAATAGTTGGTGTGTAAGTGGCACAAAATGAGAATTCAATTGGTATAAGATGATCAATAAGTGACTATTATTCTAATATGAACAACCAAATAGACCAACATTAAATACTATTAAAGACACAAAATTTAGAAATTAAATAGGTTAATTCTGATTTTTTTTTTTTTTTTGGTTTGGTTAGTTGTTTTTTTAACAATCATTAAAGAATAGTAAATAGAAAAAGTAAAGGTACTCAACATCTAATAGAAAAAAGAGAAATAATATAAACAGAAGATATTGAGCCATATAACATTATATAATAGACTAAGATAATACATTTATAGTTACATAAATCTCTCACAAATAGCAAATCAATCTGTTGTAAAACAATCTCAAATTTTACTCATGATAATCTTCTTATAAAATAAATGCTATTGATGATAACAACTATTCAATGGGAAGTATTTACAGTTCAGTTCAGACCTTTTACAAATATGGGGTGGGTGGGTCACATTGCTACGTCCCACTGAAGATGACTCAAAGAGATCACGTCAGTGGAACTGTGCTGGGGCTCTGGTTCTTCCCAGAGGCCAGTATAGAAACTACAGCCCTGTTCCCCAAAGGCAGCCATAAACCTAACATTCCCTCTACCATTCTGTGTAAAAACTGGTCTTACAGGAATTATCTGACCTTGAGACCCACTCCCAGATAGGGGGGACCCTGACCAGCTGCTCTGAGCAGCCAAGCAGTGTCTGGACAGGCAGGCCTGGCGGGATTCCCCACTCACTCTGTTAGCATCGCTGCAGACCCTCTCTGTCCAGTCACAATTCTGCACAGCTGTCCATACTTTGTCAAGCCTAAGCATAAAACCAGAAAGTTTCCCTGTATCTTTCAGTTTATATACCTCTACTCCTAGGGTACTCTGAAAATTTTGAGACTGTGTTCTGGTCCATTATTTTACTTTCAAGAAGCACAGTCAACAGTGTCCTTTCTGAGTCACCCTCAGCTGATCGGGGTTGCTGGCAGGGCTTCAATTGTTTGAACACACACTTCATTTGTTCTTGACTTTTGTGTATCTCAAAACTTTTTGAACGACCTTCCATATTAATCTGCATCATTCCAGTGATTTTTGGCAATCCTTCAGAAGTTCAGGCATGTTCCCCTCGGCCCGTACACAAGCACATACACATATACAGAGCACACACAGAGACAGACATAAACAACACATCCACTTGCAACACAGCTCAAGAACGAGAACTGCTCTGGATCCTAATGTTCTAATCTCTACTTGTTGTTTATTGTATTTTATTATTTCCCCCCTTACAAAATCCTGACATGGAAAAGGCACCTGGAAATATTAACTGAATAAAAGCTGAGTGTAGCAGAATAATGTGGGAAATAGAATATTTTATAAGACACAACTGGTTCCACATTTAATACTTTTTATAGATATGCAAATTATTTTAGCTTTTCTTCTAAAAAATTACAAGAGCTACAAATTTCCTAAGACAGTGGGTTAGCTAAACAGAAGTGGGAAAGGTGATATTAAGAGTAAGATGAGTTTCTTACCAGATTAAAGTTAGAAATGAAATTCATCTATGTCGCCGTCAAACTGACGGACCACCCTGCAGGCTGTGCACACTCAACCAGGAGTTACACTGGACACTGTCACATGCTGCACATCTGATGACACAGCTCTTAGGAGATTTGACAGTGAAGTCTCATTGCAGAGTGTGTGACCTGACAAGTATTCTAGCTGACCAGAAGTATTTTGTGCAATATCAATTTCCACACTCTTCAATAATTTGAACGAATTTTTAGGAGATTTATGTGCAGCATTATCATGAAAAAATAATAATGAAATAATTTTTTTATGAAATTGTAGTCCATAATGGTAATTCCAAATGAAATTTGTAAGTCACAAAATGATTAGAATGATTAGAGAGCAACAATGGATTCCTAGCCAACGTATCATTCTTTCTATCACTGAAAAAAAAAAATAAGGCAACCTTCGAACTGTAAAATAAGTAGGAAAAAAATCACCACAACTTAATATTACCACCATGAAAATCAGAAATACAAGTATATATTAATGCTCAAGAGTCTAAGTTCAGGAGTGTAAATGCAGATTTAAGTATCTTTGGCCAAGTCACAACTTCAGTTTTCACATCTCTAAAATAAATTCAAGTACATATTCTTAAATATGGCTTTAAATTCTTATATTCTTTCCATGTACGACCAAATCTTACATTCTTTCACTGCATTTACAGATTGGACATGCTATGCTTAGATGACATGTGAACTATCAAGACTTTCCTGATTGCCGGCACGCGAGGCAGGCTCTGGGTGTCGTGAGGGACATGGAGGTTAGTTACCTGCCCTCTTCACTACACATTTTGATAGCTGTGGAAATATAACTGTTACAGGCATAAATAGAGAAAAATCCCACTGTGGACAGCTCAGAGACGGGTGGGAATGAAAGATGTCACAGAATTCCAGTGATTAAAAAAAAAAAGAAGAAGGCATTCCAAGCAGAAAAAAATACAATCAGCAAAAACAGAAAGAGATGTCGGTGAATGGAAATGGATGGTTATTTGGCAGGATAAAGCAGGTGAAATGGAAACTCTGAAACTGAATTGAAAATAATTACCATGAAGGCAAATTTTTTGCAAAGAGAAATTAGCAATAAAGTAATAGGTCTGTGTTAACAGAACTGAAGGGCAAAAAGGAGGAAAGTTGTATTGATCTGAATACATTATGCATTTACAAGTATGTCAGCTAAGCTAGATCCTTCCCTGTTAGACAGGAAGGAAGGACAGATTTGAACTTTTAAAATATTAAATAGATAAAAAGAAGTAGGAGGCATTTTAAATGTAACCAAAATTTATCAAGAAAACACTGCCAAATAATTCATAACTAACAGCGTGTGGCACTATCCAAAAATACCTAGAAAGGTAATGATGTATAATTTTTCTTAATGTCACTCAGATAGGACCAAAATTAAAATACATTACTTTTAAGTTAAGTATAATAGGAAAATACGATAAGACAAAAAAGACATAATGTTCTCTAGTCAAGACCTAATGAAATTATGTATTTTCCCCCAAAACATTCATGTCATTAAGGCAAGAATTACTTTCTACAAAAGAACTAAGCATTTATTTTGACTTATTTTTATGAACTACACTATAGCATATTCAAATAACTGTAGCAGTTTAGAGAAAATTTTTCTTTACAGAAGAATTTAAGTTCATACACATAGAAGGAATTTTAGAAAAAATAACATTGAACAATCACTACTTGAAATGATGGGAACATCTGCTGGCTGCCACTGCGTGAAAGCACCGTTCAGTCACTCAAGTGGCAGGTCACTTGCCTCCAGACGTGCTACAGCATGAATACTCCTCACCAAGTATTCTTCGCAAAACAAATCAAGCTGGATTCAATGGCATATTTAGAGACAAATTCCAATTAACCAAAAACACAGAGAGAGAAGTTTGAAAATTTTCACAACAAACAGTCTTTTAAAAGTATACAATATTGCTTGGACAACTGACTATTGTGCCTTGGCTGGACTGTGGGCTTTCTGGATAGATGTGGAGGCTGAAATGGAAGTTGCACTGAGTTCATGGCATTCTTTAAATTTTGTATCAGGGAATTTGGATTTTATTCTCAGGATAGCATTCCCAAAACATTCTGGGATATCGACATAAACGGGAGGAGTATGTGTTCCTTTTACAAATAAGTTTGGAAAATCTACTTCTTTTCTTTTTTTTGAGACAAGCCTCAAACTGTCACCCTGGGTAGAGTGCCTTGATGTCACAGCTCACAGCAACCTCCAACTCCTGGGCTTAAGCAATTCTCTTGCCTCAGTCACCCAAATACCTGGGACCACAGGCGCCCACCACAATGCCTGGCTATTTTTTGGTTGCAGTTGTCATTGTTGTTTGGCAGGCCCGGACTGGATCCGAACCCACCAGCTCTGGTGTATGTGGCTGGTGCCTCGGCTCCTGGAGCCACAGGCCCCAAGCCAGGGAAATCTACTTCTAACTGGATGTTAGTAGTGTTGCTCATTAGCTGGCTGCTATGCAGATTTAGCACAACATTTTCACAACTTACAGAATATATTCTTTTTCTTTTTTTGGAAAAAGTATTTTGTTATCATCCTATAAGAAACAAATCTAGAAAACATCCTATAGAAAGAAATACCTGAGAACCTCAGAAAGTGTGGTATCTTGCTTTGACCAGGATTTTCAGAAGATAATTCTAGTGGCGATGAATTGGTGAGGTGAGACAGGAGAGAAAAAGGAAGAGTCCAGGTGTGAGATGATAAGACAGGTCTGAATTAAGGCAATGCCATGGTCTGGGTGGAAACCGAGGGGCATAGTGAATACCAACGGTGATGCACTGCACGGATGTTTTAACTCAGGAGAACGGGACACTGGCAGTGCCTATGCTGTTAGAGAAAGCGGCTGACGTTGTGGAGTAAGATGCCAGGGTAGCCACACAAACATCTCTGATCAAAGAATTCCCTCTATGTACACAGGTTCTTATGTAAAATTCTGACTTTCCATGGACAAAATACTAAGCAAATATTAAGAAATGACTCCCACTCATGGATCTTTAATTCTTTTTCTTCCTTCTAAATGTAAGTCACTCCCTGGTTCTACTTACCCACAAGGCCTATAGGTGAACACAATGTAACTCTCCTCCTCGCTCCTCTCAATGAATGTCACACAGGTGTGCTTCTCCCAGTGCCGCATGGCCTGCTTGAACATGGCTCGCTGGCTGCCTGGAAAACACATGTGGTATTAACAAAACACCAGCACCCCTAGAGGACTGCTTCCTGCTCAGTCCTCTGCCCTGTCTCTAGGCAGTTCAGCACGCCATCCCTATCATCAGCCAAAAATTACTAGTTTACAGTACCGGGAATGAGTCACTGAGAGAAAGGAACACTCACTTTATAATCAGAAGGTTAAAGCTCACTATCTCTACAAATATGTGTCTACAAGGCTCTATGAATGGGCCATACTTTATTCCTGTGTTGAAGAGATCAGCTTCTAGATTTAATGGGCACATCTGAAACTCAGTTTAGACTCCAGAACACAAGGCTGAAGATACTTTTTCATTTTCAAAGACATTCTAAACTAATAACCTAGGTTAATGCAGTAATTCTCCAAGATTGGTTTAATACTGTTTTCTATATTAATATTGTATAAAAATACACACTTAATCTGTATAATGGTTTTCATTGCTTTATCAAAACAGGCACTCTGGGAATATCTTACCAGTGAAGTTGCCCCCGATGATGTAAGGAATAACACCTCCGGGCCATATCCGCTCTGTCCTGGATGTGGCCGCTCTGGGAACCCGGTTTTTCTCATTTTGCCCTGAGAATTTTAGAGGTACTTTCCCCTTAACTGTGTTGTTTTGCTCCAAGCCTGCAGTGACATTTAAAACATTCTGTGAAACGGAAGTTCTTGGTCAGGGAATCATTTACCTCTTAAAGGACAAAGTTGAAATGCCTTATTTACATATTTGCATAAATATGCCTGAAGTCAAAATGCATTAAAGGAAAACTCTGGTTTATGTTACATATTTGAAAGAAAGCATTAAAACATTTAAGTGTTTCATGTCAAAATTCTATTTCTTAATGCTCTGTGAGTGAATTTTGGCTATTTTTCATACAATAGCCAAAGAAGAGAGAAGGCAGGTGTGCTTATAGGCCATAGAAAACTTGTTTTATGTTTTCTAACTTACTAGCTGATGACCAGTTCTCCACCCGATGATAACACAGATATTGTTTAATACAGTCCTGTGATATTCAAGACTCTTCCTACTCCTGCTAACTCCCTAACCCTTTAAATCAGAATTGATATCCTGTAGTACAGCCTAGAATCTTGAATATGACATTATGTAGATAAAAAAATAACTAAAGACAAGTATGGTCTTGGTCACCTGGGTCAGTGAGATATCTCATCTCCATCCCAACTTCCTCTCGACTCACATCAAGGAAATGGCAAGTTTTAGGGGTTACACAGGCAACATGAATACATTCTGGGTTTTGTTGTTGTTGTTGTTGTTGTTTGCTTTTGAGACAGAGTCTCACTGTGTCACTGTAGGTAGAATGCTGAGGTGTAATAGCTCACAGAAATCTCAAACTCCCTGGGCTTAAGCAATCTTCTTGCCTCAGCCTCCCTTGTAGCTGGGACTACAGGCACCAACCAAAACACCCAGATAATTTTTCCTATCTTTAGCAGAGATGGGGGTCTCATTCTTACTAAGGCTGGTCTCGAATTCCTAAGCTCAAGAGATCCTCCTGCCTCAGCCTCCCAAAGTGCTGGGACTACAGATATGAGCCACCGTACCTGGCCAATGAATGCATTCTGTTCTGGAGCACCTTCCAAGTCTAGAGCTTTTTACTTTTCTTGGTGACCTATCACAGCATTTTTGTAACTTAAAACAGTTTTTCCTAAATCTTCATGAGTATTCTTTCTTATTCATCTATCACTGTCAACACAAATATGTTACCAGCAGTATTTACTTAGCCACAACCAATATTATTATTAAATGTAGGTCCCCTGCACCGTGTCTCTAACATGTATGTCTATCTTTTCAATATCCTAAACCAAAGCACCTTTGCTTGGAAAATTATCCCTTGAAAGCATGCATGTTGAGTAGTTAATAATATATTAACTTAAGAAATATTAAGGTCTGAGCTATGAATAGGGGCATTTTAAGAAAACCTCTAAACAACTACAAATAGTTGTTAATAAATTCAAAACTATAAATATTAAGTAATTATGAAACCAGACGTAGTTTTTCTGGATGTATATATAGATACATGTGTGATACATATACATATACAATAGTTTTTAAATGGTCAAAAATATTCTAACTTCTTTTAATCTAATATATAAGTTTATTGATTTAAGTGGATTAGTAGATTTTACTTCAAAACAAATGACTGATATTTTTTCATTTGACTAAAACTGATGTAGCTCTAGGCTTTAAAAAATACCTCAGTATGGGCAGCAGCCCCATATGCCGGAGGTGGTGGGTTCAAACCCAGCCCCGGCCAAAAAACTGCAAAAAAAAAAAAAAAAAAAAATTACCTCAGTATGATATCCAACACCTCACACGCTTTTTTTTAATAAGGAGAATCTTAAAGTAAGTTAAAGGAACATTTCTAATTGTCCCAAATTAAGTTATAAAAGATTTGTATTAAATACAAGCTAATAAAATACAAATTTCTCAGAATGTCCTTTGAATACTTTGCATCACAATGGCACACTGATTTTAGCAAACCAAACTGCTATGAGTATAATATTTACTGTACATCAAGTCAAGCGTCTGCAACTTTAAACATTGATATACCAGAGCCAATTCTTCTTATCCTGTCTATAAGTTCGTAGAGGGCTCCTTGTCTCTTTGACATACCATGGTCCCCAAGTCCACCTTAAAGAATAAAAGAAAACAAGTTAGTTAAAGTCCGTTAAAATTCTTCAAATAAATAATGGTATTAAATTTATACTGATTTCTCTTTGGACATTTTTTAATGTGGTCTTCAAGCATTAAAGTTGTGAATATCCATGACTCTTTGAGGAGGATAAAAATTCTTCCACAACCAATGTTGGTAACTAAAAGTAAGGGGTGGGAGAGACTCAGAGAGCAATGTAAATGACTTTATTTGGACATTATGACAACTGAATCATGTATTGATAATTTGAAACATTTGTCTTCACTGTGACCTTGACATCACACAGTGTTACACAGAATGACAGCAAGTTGTTCTGTCCCGTTGATTGCATTCCAGCTATTTTCTCAATGCAAATGGAATATTTTCAGAAGCCAAATCAGCGAATGGAAATAAAAACATCAGAAAAGCAAATGTGTAGTACAAGTTTTGCGCCAAAGCTTTCATCAATTTTGAAAACTTCTTAAAAGCATATCGTATTTTTATGAGAGATTCAACTCAATTTGGGAAATTAGTTTCCTGATTTATAAAAACCAATAACATATAATTAGAAAAAAGCCACAAGATAAAACTCCAAATAAATGTTCAGCCACAAAATATATTTCTGTTACACTATGTAATTTGAAAAGTTTATAAAAATAGAGCGTAAAGAATTTTAAAGCTCAAAAGAAATGGGAAAGAACAGGCATAAGGGAGTATGTGTTCTTGAGAGTCTAGCAGCACAGACCAGCAAAGGTAGATTCCTGCCGCAAGCAAGAAAGCAGAGCATTTGGCAGAAATTCAAGCCTCCTGATTCTCAAGCCAGGGCTTTCATGAAATTCTGCTCCCAATTCTGGCCCCTGTTTTCTTTATTCTCCTTGAATATTTTTCGACAATAAGAAAGTGGTATCATTGAGCAAACAACCAATGTAACAACTAATGACATCCAAACGAGGGCAGGTGACATCGTACCACTGAGAATGTCTATAGTTCTTAGAGTCTCTTTGAGCTAAAACGATCAAAGACAGAAATCCATAAAAACAGCAAACCGCTCTCAGATCACTTGAACTATTTCTTAACAATATCTATTTTCCCTTTAAAATACTGAAATTTAATTACCTAGACTGAAGCTAAAAAGAAAAAAAAAAAACTGTAATAAAATCTACTGCCATATAAGCCTCTTAAAAGAAAAATCAAGTTAAGTCCTTATAAGGCAAGTAAGTGAGAATGCTTGTTCACTGACTAATAATCTGCTTAATTATTTGCATTACATAGCCACATTTTTGCTGTTCATCTTGAGAAACATTTTTGAAATTTTTTTCATTGAACATTTTAGAAAGATGAGGTAATACATAAGTATGTTCATTCCTAAGCATTTACAAAATCCATTTTTAAAGTATGGCATTTATGTGCATAAATAGCTGTTAGGTAGCAAACATATTTATGTTAAACAGGCCAGAAAGACACAAAACTAGATTTACAAGGTGACTAATTACAAAAAAAAAAAAAAAGGAAATGACTTTATTAATATTAAGATAGCCTAAGGATATTAGTAAATTAGTAATTATGAATTTGGGGAAAAAATTTTCTAAACTATCAAAGGCAAAAATTTTTTTTTGCAATTTTCACTGGGGCCAGGCTTAAACCCACCATCCCCAGTATATGGGGCTGGCACCCTACTCCTTGAGCCACAGGTGCCACCCAGCAAAATGTTTTTAATAATATTGTTAGCAACTTTGAATAATTTTACAGCAACTGCAGTAAGATTCTCTGTAGGTATTTCATTAGAATAGATTTTTAAAAAGGGAAAGTGGTTATTTTTCACATTTTATAACAATGAAAATATACAAATTAAATATTTATGGGAAAAATTATACATTTTGAAGTTAGGAAATCAGAAATACAGTCAAATTAGTACAAGTAGATTAACAAGAAAGGTAAGAGTAAGAAAAATATATAAGATACTTTTTCATTGTTTGAAATTCAACTGAATAATACAAGTTTACTACTGAACTTTCAAATGTGTCCCTTTTACATAAAAATTTAGAATAAATGTTTTTATTATTAACTGTATAAATCCATTTTATTCTGTATATCTGAAATAACATGTTTCTTCTAATATTACTATCTCAAGAGTTTAATAGAAAATGAAATAACAAATTTAAATAATAGCATTAATTTTAAATTACAGAAAATGAATGCCTTCAAAATAATGGAGAAGGGAGGTTAAGAAAAAAAGACCTAAGTAAAGCTTGAAGCTAAGGAAAATTTTAGTAAAAGCTGAAAATCCAACTTAAAATAAATCTAAGGCTTTTATGAGTTACATCACTGTTCTATGGCTCATGTGAGGCAGCGATCAGAGGGGCTGCCCGTGTACACGCTCCACAGGAAGGAGCTATATGTGGTCACACTGTGAAGCACAATCTTCCTCTTATTTTGGTACGTGCTTCAAAAGAGACTGTCACTGTATGTAACAAAGCCATGTGCTTCAAAAGAGACTGTCACTGTATGTAACAAAGCCAAAGCATGCTATTTTAAAATAGTATGGGCTATTATTTTATAAATTCCTTAGGTTTGGGGTGGCGCCTGTAGCTCAGTGGGTAGGGCACCAGCCCCATATACCCAGGATGGTGGGTTTGAACCTGGCCCTGGCCAAACTGCAACAGGAAAATAGCCAAGCGTTGTGGCAGGTGCCTGTAGTCCTAGCTACTCAGGAGGCTGTAGCAAGAGAATCACCTAAGCCCAGGAGTTTGAGGTTGCTATGAACTGTGACACCACAGCACTCTACTGAGGGTGACAAAGTGAGAGTCTTGTCTCTAAAAAAAAAAATAAATAAAAATAAAAATTCCTTAGGTTTTATCTTACACACTTCTTACTTTCAGTAAATTTCTTAGATGTGATAATGGTATTTTGATTATATAGAATCATAGAAAGTGTACACTAAACTACCTATTATTAACACGATATGTTTTCAGCAATTCATTTCAAAATGCTGTTCTATACACACACTTTTGCACATATGCACACACAACAAATAACTGGTAATTAGCTACAAGTGTTCCTTGCAGTAGCCTATCAACTCTGACATATGTTTGCAATTGGTCATAATAAAAAGTTGCAAAAAAGGTAAATTGGGCAAAGAGATAATGTTTCTAGTAAAAAGCCTTCAGTCTAAAATGTATAATACATTTTGCTCAGTACCAGAAAAGAACTACATATTTTATTTTCCATGCAACAGAAAAATAAAAATAGCATACAGGGGAAAGGCACTGAAATAAAAAAGTATGACATCAATTAAATTTTTTAGCTGTAACTAAAAAAGAAAATTTTATCTTTCTAACCTTCCAATTTTTCTCCAAAATAATACAGAGTAAACATTTTACCAAGTAAAGGTAAAAAATTTAAGTTTCAATAAAAATTATTTTAAAGTGAGTACTGAAATTATTTTTTAAATATTTCAAAATGCTGAAAATTGAAATAAACTGCCTTCTGGGGTTTTCATAAAAATTGTACAGTTTGATAGATAAATATAGACATATACATACATTTTTCTAAATAAGTTCCAATATAATTACATTAGAATTAATTTACATTTTGCAACTCGATATGCAAATGGTAAGCGATTAGATGTAATGCCCAAGAGTATAAAATCTGGCCTTTGTCAGAACTGATTTCTGGTTCTGACTTAGCCACTTGCAGACTATGTGACAATAAAAAAAACTATGTAACTTTCCACACTTCAATTTCTTCCCTTTTAAATCACAACAATATTAGTACCAACCTTCATGGGGTTGTTATGAGAATTCAAATTTAAAAAGAATAAAGCACTTAAGCCAGGCTGGTACATAGAAAACTCTATAACATGTCTGTTAAATAAATTAATAAAATGAAAGGTGTGAATAAAACCTCAATTTTTAAACATGTTCATTTGTGTTCATAAAATCAAAGTGGATCAGTGGGACATGGAAATCAAATTGATTCAAAGATTACAGATGAGAGTGTATTTTCTCCAAAATGAACACAAAATTAATCCAATAATTGACCTTACCTGTGGTATGTCCAAGGTTTCCAAAGGGGTTCTGTGTAAGGTCAATTGTCCTATCTATTTGAAAGATATTTAAGTCTTCATCATCTAAGGCAATATCACCCCAAAATACAGCTAAAAAAAGAAAAGTTTAATTAAAATGCAAAGCATTTCAGAGCACTACCAATGCAAACAAAACTAATTAGAAAAACATGGCTCGAAGTACAGACCTGTAGCTGAAATAGACACAGATATTTCAGAAAGTGCCATAAGGCACAGACCTGGGATAGTGTAAATACTACTTACCTGTGGAAGGGCATGGCCCCATTTTTCCCTTGATGTTTATGGGGAAAAGGAATAGTAGTTTTCTCGAGTAAGATCATCACTGATTTATGGGTGGGGAGGTTCTAAAGTTAGAGAAAAAAGGAATCATAAGCTAATTGGCAAATAAGTGAAAATACCGATGAGAATGGCTGCATTTTCTGTGGATGTGACAAGCTGAAGGTCTTCCCGGCAGGGAGGAGGAGGGGAAACACCAACTAAAGGGTGTGCTATGATCATTTTATAATATGCAATCAAGACAAAAGACATTGTGTTATTACAGCATTCGTCACACTTCTTAGAGTTTACAATGCATTTTCCCTAAAGATGGCACTGCACCTGAGTCCCTACAGGATAGATGCATAACTGATGAAAGTAATACATAAGTCAACACTTATTTAGGCCAATTTGATGCCAGGCCCTGGATCTTTAATGAAAAATGAAACACAGTCCCAGTCCACAATTTCAGGAGTCTCCACATCATTACCCTGGAAGCATTCTGCCTTCTATACCCAATGTTTTATGCTACTTAATAAAGCTCGACGTACCGCTGTGAAATCATGGGGGAGTTCATTTGTAACCAGCATGTGGATTTCTCTGTTACGGTTGGAAATGTGCATTAGTATAACAATAAAATGGCCTCCTTGTTAATTTGAGTCTAAATTAGACTACTTATAGAATTCAGCACCATAAAGAATAAGTTAATAAAAATAGCTAATTTATAACATTTAAACGTAATTCCTAAAAGCTTTAAGCTTTGAACAAAGGTTTATCTTATAAAACTATTCACCAGTTTAGTTCCCTCATGCAAAACTGAGGTGAGGTAAGAAAGAGTTATATTTATATATAAATCCAGAAAGGAAGAAAACAGAAATTACTTAAAGTAGGTTATTAGTTCAACCTATGGAAATATATATATATATATATATATTTTACCGGTTTTGGCCAGGACTGCGTTTGAACCCGTCACCTCCCATATATGGGGCCAGGGCCCTACTCCTTTGAGCCATAGGCGCCACCCTATGAAAAAATCTTTTATTACTGTTAGATTTTTCTCTCCTACCCCTCTCTTCTGCCCTTTTCCCAATGGAAAGGCAGAGTATGGAAGTAAAGAGATGCTTGCTTTTTTTCACTATCATAGAAACAAAGTCGTGAAGGGTCTATGGAACCATCTACAACACCAGGTAAGAGGTTGGTTTTGACACCTGAAATTGAATTCTAATCAGCTTCCTACACATGCAATGGAGCAAACTGACACACCAGAGTCCCTGAAGCCAGGCACCCTGAGAGTGGGACGGCCTACCTAAGTTAAATATTGTACTGGTTATAGTCTTACTGGTTTTCATAAAAACAGAATTTCATATTTTTGCAAAATTTTAAGGTAAATCCAAGTCTGTTAGTTCTTTAAAACTTCCATCACGTGTGTTTACCATGCAAATAGTTGCGGGCAGACTGGCAGAGACTCTGAGCCTGTCTTTCTCTTCCTTTAGTGCTGTGGAGACAAAGACACTGCTTCCCTAACTCACAGAGAACATGGCTAAAATGTGACTGATACAGGAGGTTTGGAGAGCAGCCTCAGATGCTACATTTTTAACAATCTGCCCATCACTACAAATCATGATCTCTGTCATCATCTTTATTAGTATTAATTTTTTCTGCAAGAATAAATTCTCACTATTCTTTCAGTCAGCTGGTTGACTTGAAAACTGAGGCACTCAACCCAGCAAAATGTAGTCTGTCGGCACCGCATTTTAAATGAAAGCAGGATGGGCATGATAAAACTCAAATGTGTTTTAGATTTTTATTTTCTTGTAATGGCTTTTCACAGGCAGTAGGACTCCTGTCTTGATGGATTATATCAAACACAGATCAGCAGTCCAAGGACAGATCACTTCACAGAAGCAAAAACATTACTTCTGGGGAGAAGGAAAAGTACAAGGCCAGATACTTAGAAGGAGACAAAATCGCTCTGGAGCACATAAACCCATTTTATTTATCGCTATTTCTTCTAAACGAATAGCTTCAGAACAGTTTGGCAGTTCCAAATGTGCCATAAATTGCTTCAAGAGAAAACCAAATATTTCTCTGAAAGTAAGCACTATGGAATGACTAAGCCAATTCATCTATGCACACGCTTGAGGCATTGTTGGCCATACACATCTTTACAAGATACTATCCTGAGAAAAAAAATCACACATTTTAGAATTTTCACCCTATCATCTACTACAGGGTTTCCTTCTTTATTTTGTACACTTTTATTTCTTTTTTAAGATAGAGTCTCATCATGTCACCCTCGGTAGAGTGCCATGGCGTCACAGTTCACAGCAACTCTTGGAGTAAGCAACTCTCTTGCCTCAGCCTCCCAAGTAGCAGGGACAACAGGCACCTGCCACAACACCTGGCTATTATTTTGTTGTAGTTGTCATTCTTGTTTAGCAGGCCCTGACGTATGTGGCCAGCGCCCTAATCACTGAGCTACAGCCACCGAGCCACTATTTTGCACACATTTTGAAGTTCTCTTAAGTCACTTCTATTAAATCTAAATATCTTATTTCTATATACTGAAATATTTTGCTTATGCATCGGTATGGCAAGGTGGACTGTGATAATTTACATTAACATGTACTTAGATTTTGCATTATAACCTAATATAATATGTGATGAATTCAAGTGCAAAGAAATGTCTGAAATTTTCAAATCTACTTTTCAATTTATTTTGTTTTTCTTTTTATGTGGTATGTTCTATTCATTTTGCATCAAAAGACAAAAGTTGGAGAGAAACAGTTTTAAGAATATGAATTATCAGTCATTTGACCCAATACAGTCAGTTGAGGTTAGTGAGATCAGAACTAAAAGTAATATGGGAAACTGGTTATAGAGGACAGTAATAGGGAAACACTCATTTGCAATTAGAATATTTACTATTTGTTTGGAATTCTGCATGGATTCCAATGGTCACAAAGAGGGTTGGAATGAACCAAAGGGCCAAAATTAAATGTCAGGAAGAAAAATGTTTAAACTGCATGGAAAACCGCAGGTTTTGTTTTTCTCTTAAAGGCTATTTGCCTTCAATTTACTACAAAAAAAAATTTTTTTTAATCAGAGACTAAAAAAGAGTGCTTTTATTGCAGCATGCAAAATAAGTGCATTTTATAAAATAACATGGTGAGAATAAGGGATGAGAGACTGTGATTCCCTACACCCTCACTTCAAAAGATCTCTTCCACCCGTTTTCTAATTACCAGTCAACTTTTAGCCTTCATTTCTGAAGCTGGGGTCCAGCCATCAGTTTGATGAAGGCCTCGAATTTTTGATTTCTGAAAAACTATGTGCTGAAATACGTATGAGTCTATTAACATTAACACTATTTTTTTTTTTTTTTGAGGCAGTCTCACTTTGTCACCCTCGGTAGAGTGCTATGGTGTCACAGCTCACAGCAACCTCAAACTCTTGGGCTCAAGCTTTCCTCCTGCCTCAGCCTCCCAAGCAGCTGGGACTACAGGTACCTGCCACAACACCCGGCTATTTTCAGAGATGGGGTCTCACTCTGGCTCAGGCGATCCCCCCACCTCGGCCTCCCAGAGTGAGCCACCCACCGTGCCCAGCCCTAATACCACATAGTTTTGTGGAGAGAAGGCCACAGCACCACCAAAAGGGACCACACAAAGCAAAGAACCACTAACCTTTGCCAATGGGAACGCGTTTCAGTCCACTCAGAAGAACATACTGGCCAAGTAAAGCCTCTCAAGAAAGCTAATATATTTGCCTGAATTAACACTATGGTGTCTGATACCTGGCTCCTGCTGAGAAC
>NW_003852572.1:1009981-1010275 GCF_000181295.1 Otolemur garnettii | reverse complement strand
CCCGGCTATTTTCAGAGATGGGGTCTCACTCTGGCTCAGGCGATCCCCCCACCTCGGCCTCCCAGAGTGAGCCACCCACCGTGCCCAGCCCTAATACCACATAGTTTTGTGGAGAGAAGGCCACAGCACCACCAAAAGGGACCACACAAAGCAAAGAACCACTAACCTTTGCCAATGGGAACGCGTTTCAGTCCACTCAGAAGAACATACTGGCCAAGTAAAGCCTCTCAAGAAAGCTAATATATTTGCCTGAATTAACACTATGGTGTCTGATACCTGGCTCCTGCTGAGAAC
>NW_003852572.1:984054-1009240 GCF_000181295.1 Otolemur garnettii | reverse complement strand
GATGATCTTGGGCATTGTGTGCAGAAAGCCCTTCCAGAACCCCCTCTCCCAGCCGGCCCAGGGAGGTCTCCCCTCTGCTTCCATGTCTTGACTGTGCTTCAATAACAGGCCAACACACAGAACCTCATAATTATGTTTCCAGTCATCTGATTCCTCAATCTAATTTTGAAAATATAACAGAAAGCTTGTATTTCTCATCTGTAAATTCTCGCTGCTATTTATTTCAAGTACCCCGAAAATGTACACTGTGGGGTACACAATGTGAAATGGAATATACGCTTAACTGGGGTGTAAGTTGAGTGTAACAAAAATGAGTGTAGATCTGCTGCACACCTCACAAATTGCCTGAAGACCCCGACACTAGACTCACGTGTGTGACCATCACACAGAATGAGCATTTCCATGCTTCTCTAAAAAAAACTACTAAAAGGCAGCCTTTCTTTTTAATTCCGGTGGAGTATACTAGTAGATTCAGTTATGGGAAATGTGCCCTTCTCTATTATTTTTTATTAAATCATAACTTTGTACATTGATGCATTTATGGGTTGGAGTTCAGGGTACTGCTTCGATATACAATATGAAATGCTTACATTGAACTAAGTAACACACACAGTTATACTCATCACAATTATACTCATTTCTTAATAGTTTTGAAATGTACCATTGCATCATGCACATTGGGTGAGGTCCGCCCAAATACCCTCCCTCCTCCCAAATCCCCCCTCCTTTCCCCTCTTTCTCCTCTTCCCTTCTACTTGTGCCCCCTTCTCTAAACTCCACACTGACAGGGCTGAGCTGGAAGATCAGTTATTTTGAGATTTATGGGATTTGGAGGGACAGTTCAAAGATTCAACAATAGCCGAGAGCATTTGCTCATTACGCTTTTCCCATATATAGTGGAAGCTTTCTGCTTTTATGGATATTGGGTTTAGGGAGGAAGAGTGATGTCATGTGAAGGCCTGAGAGCCTCTCCGACTGCTGGGCCTTTAGGCGTAATGAAAATTTCCTCAGACAGGGCAGCAGTGAAGGTGTAAAGGTCAACTATTTTTATATGACGGACAACCCCTGACTAAACTCCCAAGGAAAAGTGAGATTTGACAAAAGTTCTAATACATGTATTTTAGATAATGTTACACTATTTGAAAAAATAAAATTTCTAGTGGTGTTTCATACACACAGAATAAACTGTCCCCCCAAAATGGCACATATGAAAGTTATAAATTCCAAATTTAACAAATAATTATCTAAAATTTTAAAAGCCCTCTTGGCAGGCACTTGGAGTCCCAGCTACTTGGTAGGCTGAGGCAAGAGAATAACTTGAGCCCAAGAGTTTGAGGTTGCTGTGAGCTGTGACACTACAGCACTCTACTGAGGCTGACACAGTTAAACTCTGTCTCAAAAAAAAAATTTTTTTTTAAAGCTCTGGATAAAATACAAAAATAAAATTTATTTTATGTAAACTCTCAGAAACACTCAAAAAAATGACAAGAGATTTTTTTCATGTAGTATGTTGCTTGTAAATTTCTAATAATGAAAAACAAAATATTTACAGTCCCATTATTTCTTCAAAATATTTTATGCTTTTTTTCCAAAACCTGCATTTCCACTTCTACCATATACTACCACAGAAACTCACAAAATCATCTAATCTACATTTAAAAAGTGTGCTCAGTGAAGTACCAACAATGAGTTCAGTAAAACTGTTGACTCATTCTTGTCTTATACACTCCACTAGACGGAGTATCTAGGAAAATGACTTTTACCTGATCACTTTGAAACAAGACATCTATCTAGCAAGAACAGATTTTTTGGAGGGTGGTAGGAATACAATACACACAAGCTAGACTCTGGATAATCAATTATAGGGGAAAAAACAAAATGTACAAACATAGTGCAAATTTTGAATTTCCTTCAAAGAATACAGAACTCCTGCTTAAGTCAACATGGTCTTCCTTAATTATTTATTACATCACGAAATCTAATATAATCTCAAGAATGGGGAAAAAGCCAATGTACTCAACACTAACACGAAACTGACATAAATAAATACATGCCCACACAATGATAACACACAAATGTAGTCTAGCAAGGGGATGGGAGAGGAGGAAGAGGGGCAGGTGGAGGAGGGAAGGCAATCAGCGGGATCTCCCTCATGTGCGCAATGTGAGGGTGTTCAGCACACCCCTGGCTGAAGGGCTCCACTGCAACTTGAACTTTACCTTAGAATTGAAACAATGTAACCTAAACATTTTTACCTTCATATTAATTTGAAATAAGAAAAAAAATACAATGTCAGTACAAAATCAGAAGTTAAATCTGAAATGCCAAACAAACAAATATATACGTATACAAATACAGATACAGCCTGCTAGAGCACGGAATATTTCTCCAGAACATGGAGACATTTGATAATAAAGACATTTTTCATGATATAAGTTAGGCTGAAGATGAATCTAGATAAAGCAATCCATTCTGAACATAGAATACAAGTTGTCTTTTTCAAACCTTTTTAAAAACCTTTTTTTTTTTTTTTCTTTTTGGAGACAGAATCACAAGCTGTCACCCTTGGTAGAGTGCCCTGGTGTCATATCTCAGAGCAACCTCCAACTCGGGCTCAAGCGAGTCTCTTGCCTCAGGTTTTTTCCTATTTTTAGTAGAGACAGGGTCTCGCTTTTGCTCAGGCTGGTTTTGAACTCAAGAGCTCAAGCATTCCACCCACCTCTGCCTCCCAGAGTGCTAGGATTACAGACATGTAAAAATCTTTTAATGTAATTTTACACTATGGATGTGATCAAATGCTAAATTTTCAAATAAACATACATTTCTATTTAGGTCAGAAAGCAAAATTTTTCCCATAACAAAAGATCCGTTGAAATACCAAATCAATCTGCATTTATAGCCCACAATGCCTCTGGGTAGGATTTCTCAGGACATTTTTAAAATGTTACCCATACCACAAACATTCATTCTGAACTCTTTGTCTCAAAAGAAAAAAACATTGACAGAAAAGTACTTTGATCCCGAAACATAAAAATAAATACTGAAACTTTTTTGTATGGGCCTAATATTTTCTCTCATGATCTTTATGAAAATAAATTATTACAGTTCACAAGTTTTGACAAACTGCCATTCTTATGCTGTTCAAATATTACAAATACTAATAATAAACCACCAGTGCGATGTGGTTTATTTATATTTCCCACGTGGCATGTCTGGTAAGGACAGGGCACCCATTTATTTTCTCTTTCCTCACGCCTGTAATTGTTTACATTTGTGGCCAGTATAGGAGTAAACCTTGATAGTTCATTTTTGAACTAAATTTCCTTGTTTTCTAAATATTGATACTAGCTGTTGGAGTAAATCTTAATCTCTTTCTGGAAGTACGAGTGTTTATGTAAATTTGCGCTTTTTCATATCAGAGCTATGTTTTAACCACTGGCCAGTCAACTCTTCACACAAACAGAAGATTTTCCCCCCCCACTTTTCCTCATTTTTATTTACTCTAATTTTATGATAGGTCAAGAGAAATTGCTGTGTCCCACCCTTTCTGGTTATTACAATCTTTGTAAAAGATTTCCGTTCGGGCACAAGTCAAGACCAGTCCTTTTTCTCAGGTCAGCATCTCCCACAGCACAGCCATAAAACACCAAGTGCTCAGAAATAAAATTTCCAAAGCTTAACAAGTCTTAACATCCTGAAAACTTGACTCTACATACTGATTTCCTTTCTTCTTTGTAGTCTTAGAGATCTTAAACAATTGCAAAGATAATTAGGCAGAGTTTTATTCACTCCAAGAAAAAAAATTGACGGATTGATGAAATAGCCTTCTCAATATTACCTTCGATGTTTAATGCTTTACTTGAAAGTTTCACAAATGGCAGTAACATATGCTACCATTAAATATGTGGTGTTAATATTTATAAGACACCCCTCACTGACATTGTTCCAAATGAGCATTAGAAAATTCTGTGATATTAATTATTACCGCTAACTTGCTGATAGAATTTACTTTTTAAAAAACTTACCTTTCTCTTATTGCCTGTCATCTTACGATGTGTCCTTTCATCAATGTGTGTTACACTGGTCCACGTCGGAAGCACCCTGTATCTAAAAGTTTCCCTTTAAAGTCAGGTGGATTGGCCAGGCACAGTGGCTCACGCCTATGATCCCAGAACTCTGGGAGGCCAAGGTGGGTGGATTGCTTGAGCTCATGAGTTGGAGACCAGCCTGAGCAAAAAAGCGAGACTCCCATCTCTACTAAAAATAGAGAAACTGAGGGAAAAGGATCTCTTGAGCCCACGAGTTTGAGGTTGCTGTGAGCTGTGACGCAATAGCACTCTACCCACAGCAACAGCTTGTGACTCTGTCTCAAAAAAAAAAAAAAAAAAAAATGTCAGGTGCATTCGTCTTAACCACAACAAAGCCTCATATGGAAATGAACAAACAGATGGTTCCTTCCTTTTCAGATTCACAGAAACCACGCAGTTACCTGCACTGTCATACAAAGATGATAGACCTTACTGAAGAAAGGAAGCATTTTCTACTGGAAAATGGAGTCCGTCGTAAGCTACATACTGATGGGGCAAACCAGCCAAGCCTCCACCTATGTTCCAGGTTAATTTGAGTGCTGTTAAGTCATCTGCTAGCACTGTCTCAAGGCTACTTTGACATAAAATAGAGAACAAGATGGATGTTCCTATCAACAGATACACATGCATACTGAGTCAACAAAATCTTTACAAATACCAGGAAATTACAGCCTTACTATGTCATTTCCAAAATTAAATATTTAGACCTGGCATGAGAAGTTTTAGCTGGTAGATGTGAGCTGATGTTTAGCCCACACAAACTCTCCAATCTCCCTGCAGTGTCACCAATTAATTAATTTTAATGCATACTTTGACTCAAAGCTTGTCGGCTCTTTCAATCTTTGGACCTAAGACAGAACTGTAATTTTCCGTTTAAATTATTTACAGCAAAACTTGTTAAACTTTTGGAAACAAACAAACAAACAAAAAAACCCCACTGATGTATATGCACTTTATCTTGGCAATAACAACATATCTGAAACATTTCAAGTAATCACTACCTCTTAGAGATTGAGTATCATGATTTAGTGAAATATCTGGTTAACTGAAAGATAATTTCTTTTCCTAAGAAAACTGGATGGGTCAAGGAAAAAAAAACCTTGAAGGCAAATACCAATTGCTTCTACAATTATTTAAGTTTCAGATGATTATGTTGATTACTCACTCATTTGCAAAATCTTATTCTTTTATATTCTATTTTTTAATTTCAGATTAATAGAAAGGTACATATGATTAGGTTACATTATTTGCACTTGTTAGGAAAAGTCTGAGCTGTATGTAGGCTACATGGCACACCTCCTGGGTGAAGGACTCAAATGCAAAATTTTAGAATGCAGTATTTTACCACTCAGGTCTAAAGCTTTGTAAAGGTTCATGTGTATTAAGTCACTTTAAAAAAATCATTAACAGCTTATAAAGTAAGCATACACCTTAAAAAAAGTCATCAAGAAGTTCTTTCAAAAGAATAAAATATTTAAAAATTGTTTAAAATATCTTTTATGTTCAAAAACGATGACACTACTTTATTATTCAATATTATTTGTTAAGCTTCCATTTTTGAGTTTGATATTCTGCTAGGTACTAGGAATTAAAAAATAAATAAAGGATATCTCTTTCCTTGGGAATGAACAGTTTAGTGCATCAGGCTGGCTCTGTCAACAACCCTTTAAAGTCGACTTTAAATTGACTATTTGGCCTTCTTTTATCACTCAAAAATTCCATCACATTGAGGGACTGAAGGGCCACTTTGAATTACCTCAAGGAAAGTTAAAAATAGATTTCATGGCCAGAATGAGCCGTATTACCCCAGCACCTGCTCACACGGGGTCTGGACCTGTGGTACTAACGTCATGAAATCCTGAGCACCTATGAATGTCAGGCTGTCGCTGCAACTGGCCTTACACTGGAGTTAGTTTGTCTCTGAGATTGTAACAGCCCCTCACTCACGTATCACAAGAGACCACTGATGAGTTTCAATATGCCCTAGAATATTGAAGAGAGCTGTCTCTAGGAAGAAACCTCAAAAGTAATATCTACTTTAGATAAATTTTCTTGAATTTAAGGTTTTAGCTTTAGCCTTGTAGAATCAGAAACTTAGTCCTGTCAATGTCCCAGGATCTCTGAGCAAGTTCACATGAGGTTGCTATCGTGAAAATAAAAAGCCAGCTCCTAACAAGCAATGTAACTGCTAAGGGGACTGTACACTCAGGGCTTCTATCCAACAGTCTCCATATACGTGCGGGAAAACTATACTCAGAAGAGTGCCTGTTTAGAACAAGGAAGTTCATTTACATGATCCCAATATCTACTGGGGTCAGTCCATTAGGACTCAGCAGAGCAGCCTTCTACAGGGACAGGGTTTGGACGGCCACTCCTGACACTTCCCCTGGAACTGTATTTCTGCCTTGCTTTTATGTCTAAGCTAAGTCATTTCTAGTTAACACATCCTTCCTTATCCATGTTAATACATTCAATCAACCAGACTGGTCTTCCCTCTCTATTTAGAAATTATGATATATTTCAACTATACAGAAAAGCAGACTCCCAATTCAGCGCTACAAAAATTTGAATATCTTGCAAATTTCGACACAGACCTTTATTATTAGACTAGCATTTACATGACCGATGGACCCCCTTCTAATTTTGGAAACTCCATGTTCTCTGCAGAGTAATCACTATTGTAAATGTAGCGTCTATCACTCCCATGTGTTTTCATTCTTCCACAGCTCATGTCTGTATCTGCAGAAAGCACAGTATTGCTTTTCCCTTCCTGATTTCAAGTTTTTTCCAGAAATATTTTATATCGAATCACTTGGAACCATTTAAAAATAAGGAGATTGCACGTGAAAATCTGAGTTTCCAGTGTCCCTAGACAAATCAGAGGTCTGATAATGCTGGGCCCCACATTCCTGCATGGAAAGAGCTGCCTAGCGCTGGGTGGCGGCCATCCCCTCCTGATGGAGCGTGTCCTCCATGTGTCCCTCCACAAAATAGAGATTCTTTTTATTATTGCAAAATATTACAAGGGTACACATATTTTTAGTTATGTGGGTCACTTTTGTAATGCTTAAGTGAGGGCTGTAACTGTGCCCATGACCCAGGTTCTGTTCACTGTACCCACTATGTGGGCTTTATGCATCCCCACCCTGCCTCTGTTGCTTTCCACTGAGTTTCACTCCATGCTGTGCACACAAATGCTGACTGGTCAGTTTCAATAAATAGGGAATACATGTGGTTTCTCCATTGTTTAGACACTTCACTTAGAATGATTGTCTTAGGTACCATCCAAATTGTTGCAAAAGGCATTAAGTTGGCGCAACACCTGTAGCTCAGTGGTTAGGGCACCAGCCACATACACTGAGGCAGGTGGGTTCAAACCTGGCCTGGGCCAGCTAAACAACAATGAAAACTGCAACAAAAGAATAGCCAGGCATTGTGGTGGGCATCTGTAGTCACAGCTACTTGGGAGGCTGAGGCAAGAGAACTGATTAAGTCTAAGGGTTTCAGGTTTCTGTGAGCTGTGATGCCACAGCACTTTAGTGAGGGCAACATAATGAAACTCTTGTCTCAAAAAAAAAACCTTTGAGCCCCAAATCTGAATTAGAATTATCAACTATCAACATAAACTTATGATGCATTTCACACCTTAAAAAAAAAACACCTGTAAACAATGAATGGCCAACACAATGGTAATAAATGCCACTAGAGCCCAGAAAAACTTCCCAGTAAAAAAAAAAAAAAAAAAATAAGAGTTTCTTTTGGAAAAAAAGTAACCGATTACAGGTCTGAGGCAGAAAATGGGTAAAATGAGCCTCAGATACATTATAATACCAGAAAGCAATAAAGCTATCAAAGATTAAAACATTATGTAAAAAGATTCAAGAACAATTGACTAAGCTTCCCCCAGCCAGAAGTGGGGGCCATCTCAGTATAAATAAAGATAATCATTACTGGACTAGAACATACCATCAAATTTGTTTAAAAAAATTCTTTAGTTGGGTGGCACCTGTGGCTCAAAGGAGTAGGGCGCTGGCCCCATATGCTGGACGTGGTGGGTTCAAACTCAGCCCCAGCCAAAACTGCAAAAAAAAAAAAAAAAAAAATCCATTAGTTTATAATATCACTAAAACACAATTGGGCATCTTTGGAGGAAGCTAAGAAATAAACTCATTTATTTTGCAAACATAAGTATAAAAACATTTTAAACAACACACTGTCTCATAACTTGTGAGACTGAGAACCTGTATGTACAATTTTGGAATCCCTCTGCTTTTGTGCATGGTCTGTTCCGTTCTCTGGATGGTTTGTCTCATGCTAATTGTAAGTACTTCCTAGACACTATGAAGACGAATTTTCTCTCATTGCACAAGCTTTCCCCAGTATAGATTTTGGTTTATACTGGGTAGAGTTTATTTGGTGTGATCATTTAAATAAATACATTTCATTTTAACACAGAAAAATTATAACTGTTTTTCTTTTTAGTTTGTGCTTTTGAGTCCTAAAAACACATCTTTTCTTGAGATGATAAAAATAGTTCCTTGTATTTCATAACAATTCTGACATCTAACTTTAACGTTACGTCTTTAGTCCACATTGATCTACTTCTTTGGTGATAGGAATAGATTACAAATCTTTTCATCCACATAGATGAAGCTAACTCTTTCAGTGCTATGAAAGAATGGCTGTCCTATTCCCAAATATTTGCAATGCTGTCTCCATCAAGAACGTGTCACATGTCCAGGTTCTCTGTTTCACTGACACAATAACTATCACTCTGCCCATGGACCCTTCTAAAAGGACTAGTCCCCCTACCTGTGCTTTCAGAATTTTTTCCATTGTTTTTAGCAACATAATTTTCCATAATTTTGGAAGCAGACAGTCATATTACAAGAAAAATCCTATTGGGTTCTTTTTTTTTTTTTTGCAGTTTTTGGCTGGGGCCAGTTTTGAACCTACCACCTCTGGTATATGGGGCTGGCACCAGTCCTTTGAGCCACAGGCACTGCCCTCCTATTAGGTTCTTGATTAGAAATGAATTATCTCAGAAAATTACTGTAGGAATAGCTATCATTTTAAAGATATTTAGTTTTCATGCTCATCATCATATTTCAACTTATTTTGGTTTTATTTACCTCTTCCCATAAAGGTATAAGTTTTTTTCTTAATGATCTTATGTATACCTTGTTAAATTTATTTCTAGGTGAACTTTCCAACTTTGTTGGTTCTAATGAATGCTAACATTTTAAATTGTATTTTCTATGCCTGCCTTGTATGTAAGAAATGAATTGTTACCTTTTGATTTTGTATTCATCATATATCCTGAACAATCTCATGGACTCCAACAGATCTATGGCATTTTCTACGAAGACAATTTTACCATCTGAACACACAGGGTTGGAGTCCTCCTCTTCAGTCCCTCCCTGTGTGTATGTGTTTTTTGTAAGCTTCTTTTTTGTTCTGCATAATCCCTAAACCCTTAATAGTAAACACTATGTAAACTCAGGAATACTTGTCTTATAACTTTTAAAAGAGACTTAACACTTTCACTATGTGTACTGACTGACTGCTTGAGGCTAAAGGGTTTTAGCAGAGTCAAAGAAGCCCCTTTGGTTCTATTTTGGACTTCAGCATTTAGCTTCACAAGAGATTTAGTAATATTTTTTCTCTTATTTCCACTGTCTAGTTTAGACTCAAATTTATACACATAAAATAAGCTGTCAGGCATTATTTCTTTTCTAGTCACTTGGACAATCTGTATAAGAATAGGATTATTTTTGCCTTAAATAGCTGGCATAAATTACATATGAGTGTGCCTGAGCACAGTATGATACTTAAGGGCAGATTTCTTTTCCTAAACATATCCCAGACCAAGGCATTCACTGACCCTATAAACATGGAGAAGGATAGGGTACTAACTACTACTAAAGTTTTTTCCATGATATTTTTAAGAGATGCTTTGATGGTCTGCCCAGCTCCAACCTCAAGATTGAAGAATTTATTCCCAGATGCTGGGAAGGGTGTTGACTGAAATACGTCAGCTGTCAGCCCTCTTGGCTGAAAAGCTACCCTCGTTATGTCCATAGCCAAACCCACTTCCTGCAGGGAACCAGCATCTATGAGGTACATGAAGGCACAGCTCCCCCATCCCAGCTTGAGACATCTTCAATGGGTCATCTTGGAATCAGAGCTCCAGATTAGGCTGGCACTAAGATTACATCATAACCCCATAACTTCCTCTGCTCAACCCTGCCCCTTCCCTTCCTATGGTCCCAAGAACAGAACTCTCCTTGATAACCCCCCACGTAATGATCTCTGATATCCAGCACAGAGTCTGCTTCCTAAAAAACCAACCTGTGACAGCTGGTGCCAGCATTGGTACACAGACGCTGTCAATGTCAATACAATGGTATTTTGGCAATGGAGATTTGGAGGTGGCAAAGAAAACCCTGTCAGGGCACAAAGAGCCTCTGGCATATAATAACAGTGTAATTATTAAATCTATCTCCTGCAGTGATGGTAAATTACATGTTAATAATAGTGAAAATGCTGGTGTCAGCTACCAGGCATCTGTTCAGTACAGGGAAAATGGTAACTCTAAGGACAGTAAATTGAGTAGCTAATACTGAATTTCTGTGATGCTTTTTAAATGTTAACAAAAGAATGATAGTTATTAATCAGTAATTACAAGTTACAGGTGAGAGCCAGACAGCCTAGTCAGTAGTGTATACAATGGTTCTCATTTCCCACAGCCTGATGGCAGAGGAAACTGAAAATGCAGTCTAGAAGTTCATCTAGAGAGTTACCCTCAATCTCAGCAGCTCAGCTACCCCAGGGTCCAGTCCTGCTTGGAAACCCTGAGACATGGGATGAAGAAACATGTGTTCAGGCACCTGAAAATCTTGAACCTCCAGATTCTCAAAGCTAAGAGTCTGAAGAAGGGGTCTATGGTCCACCTTCTTAGAGACTAACACTGCCCCATCGGATGGTTGTGCAGTGCCCTAACTCCTGAAAGACAACATGTGCCCTCCATATCTGCCCTCACTCCTGCTGCCTTCTGGCCACTAAACCAATTAGAGGGTGAAATCACAAGACAACCTGACCAGAATGAACTGGGCCTACAGCAGAAAGAAGGGGGTGTATCCAAAAGGATGTACAGAACTTGGCCAATTTGCATCTGCAGGACCCCAAAGAGCACTCCAGGGCTCAATCCTAATGACAGAACATGAAGTCGTATAAGGGAGTCTACTCATTTGGTGGCACTATTCCAGGATACGAGATGTGATGCCCTTCAAAGCATACAGGAGATGAGGCAACTGCACTCCCAGAGGAATCAATGAAACACTGACCTACGTTAAGTAAGAGAGATGCCAGAATTGTCACGTCAGAGGGATGAAAAGGCTCTAAGAGGTAAAGTTTACACTTGAATGGATACGCAATGTTGGGCCAGAATGCCCACACAGATGACCGCACTACAGAGGAGATACACCATTTACATAGGAGCACACGGGTGAAAGAAAAACCAGCAGCACTAAGAAATGCAGAGTTAATGCTTTTCTGAAGGTCAAAACTGATGGTAGAAGATGGTGTTATAGAAATGGACTCACTGACAACAGTCAAGATGATAGAACCCTGGAGAAAATAGATGACACAGCCTGATATCCAATTATGAGCTGGAGACAATTATGATAATGCACAGGAAGGCTGTAGTCACAGGTAGGAACACTGACCCTCCCAGAGTGACGAGGCAGTTGATAGAACCTGGTGTTCAAGCAGAGAGGTGCCAGCCAACCAAGGGAATTAATCAGGGCACACAATCAAAAAGAGACACAGGCTGGGTGATCGGAAGATTGAGAGTGGCTGCTTCACAACCCCCCAAAATACTTTGATGAGCTTCAGAATGAGGAGCCAGTTTCCAGACCTGGATCCCATATGCTGAAGGAAGTAGCAGGTTTCAAGAAGAACATCATGAAAAGAACACAACATAATGATTCTAAAGTCCTTTCACAAAGATGTCCAGAGCCACATCCTGGGGTAACCACACAGTAGGAGCCAGACAGGCTGATCTCTCCACAGGCCCCCAGGTCAGGGTATCAGGGTGACGCATACAGGCAGGCCATCCCTGAGGCTCCTCCCAGATCACTGAAGAAAAAGAGCAGAGCCTGGAGGCAGCCCAGTCAGGGAACGTCAGCACGGCCATCCCTGCATGAGAGGTCAGCAGGACAGGCGCACTAAGACCTCTGGACCCCTGAGCAACAGCTTAGATCAGGGAAGTTAAGACAGCTGCCCTGTAGGGACAGAACCTGATTTCCTCTCCCCTTTTCTAAATATCCGTTATCAGACCATTCCCTCCCATAGTCCAGATTACCTCACCCTTCTGGGAGCCAAGGATTCCCTCTAATCCTATTTCTGAGCTCAATGAAAGACTCCTGAGAAACTGCAGTGAGGCTGCCCTGTCTCCGTCTGCCACTCAGTGCGTGAGCCAGTGTGTGCCTCTCCAGGCTGCTCAGACTTCATGTGTTAAGCTGATGTGAAGTCACCTTCCTCCTTCAGTGCCATCTCCCTTGTCACCCCCAGCCCAGGTCAAGGTCCCCCAAAGACCCTAACACCGTACACAGACAGTGTGAGGCCTGCAGGAAACAGGGTCATTGACCCTGCTGCTTGGAACCCAAAGAGATGTCATTGGCCTTTGTTAAGAACAGGACATAAGAGGAGTAATGGTTTGGGTCTTGGCCCGGGTTTGACTCAGTCTATCCACTATGTTGGGGACCCACTTCACGCACGGTCATTTTCCAGCTTCCTAAATGTGTACGTCAGCCTGACATGGGCAGCTGGCACAGCTTCCAGATTGGTGCCTTAGCTCACAAGTCCTGTCACGGGGGGAAGCCCCTTATAGTCACTCAGCAAAGGGCACGGTCAGGAACTGCCCCCATGGAAGCAGCTTCCCACATCTGAGCAAGGCAGACAAGGAACACAGCACTGGAGTCAGTTCCTGAGCCCCATGACTGGAGTGTGACTACGGCTGCAATCCACAAACCCTGCCCCAGGCAAAGGGTCCACCAGACACAATTACACTGATAGTTCTACTCACGCATAGGGTATGAAAAGCTAGATGACATGTCACCCCCACTCTAATCATGTAAACAAAGAACAAGTGTTGGTCAGCCCAGACCTTCCAAAAATGAATTGAAGTCCACCAAGTGGCAAGCCCTCCAAAGACAGACAGGAGACACCAACCATTTCACCTCTGACAGACCTTGGGAAGACAGGGTGACCCCTTAAATGGATAAGGAGAAAACACCTACAATTTTTAACAAATTTTTGAAGATGAATGTGAGCTCACATCACATTAAAAAGCTAGGAAAGACAGCCAGAACTTTCAGCAACCCCCTGGCAAATGTGGGCTTCTCATTCCCCACATCCCTGGACACCAAGCATTCAGAAATCCTGGTTCACAAATGGGAGCTTTTCTACCCAAAGCCACAGCAAGAAGGCCAAGGAACTTTAAGCTAAGTCTACTGCCTGGGAACTCTGTGCCAAGATAAGGAGTCACCATCCTGACAGGACAACAACCTGACCTTCGGAGGACTGGGGTTGCTGCCATACAGGCTGGGAGTGAAGAAACAGGTCTGCACCTGCTGAGGCCCTGGGCTCTCATAACTCTCCCAGGCCAGCTGTGATTGTAAATGCAGCAGCTGGGCCTCGAGAGGGGCTGGGTGAGTGGGGCTTAGAGTCCTCAGGGACGGGCTGGTGGGATTACAGCTGGGAAAGCCACCTAGCCCGACCAGGGGAATCAAACCACCAACATACACAGATGATCCAGGGGAAAGCCCTCATGGGTTCCAACTCCTACTGTACATAATAGATAACAGATCACAGTGAACCAATTCCATTTTATATATGCCACGCATTCTTCAAGACAGAATACTGTAAATCACTTGAATGTGCTAATTTAATTATGTCTTTAAGAAGCAGATTATATTGAAACACATTCTTCTTAGTAAAGTATGTGGAGCACAAGAATGGGAAAAAAAAACTTTATACTCTCAATTAACCTGAAACAATAAAAAAAAAAGAATGTAAAATAAAGTATCCAATGTACTCAATACATGTACTCTACACAATCACACAAAAGAAAAACACAAGTAGAAGGCCAGGCGCAGTGGCTCACACCTGCAATCCAGCAGTCTGGACGGCCATAGTGGGAGGATCCAGGAGTTCCAGATCAGCCTGAGCAAGAGCAAGACCCCATCTCTAAAAAAACAGAGAAACTAGCTGGGTGTTAGTGGGCGCCTGTAGTCCCAGCTACTCAAGAGGCTGAGGCAGGAGGATCACATGAGCCCAGGAGTTTGAGTGTGCTGTGAGCTATGACTCCATGGCACTCCAGCCTGGGTGACAGAGTGAGACTCTGTCTCAATTAAAAAAAAAAAAAAAAAAACCCACAAGTATAGTCTAGTGAAGAGGAGGGGAGGAGGGAGGGCAACTGGCAGGATCTCACCTCGTGAGAGTGTTCAACACACCCCCTGGGTGAAGGGCTCATCTCACCTTGAACTTTACCTTAGAATTGAAAACAGCATAACCTAAACATTTGCACTCCCATATCATTATAAAATTTAAAAAAATAAAAAGCAGACTCTAAAATAGGAAATTTTAAAAGACTTAAAAAAAAAAAAGTAAAGGTAAATATTCTTGGAGTCAGTCCCCCTGGTTCGAAGGAGGGACTTAAACGCTAGGATTCTTGTGCCTCTTGTGAAGAAGTGAGATTTCAACCCAACCTCCTCCTACAGCTCTCACTTGCCAGGAGAGAATAAATATTGAGCATGGAAAAAAACATTCTCTAAAATTGTTTAAACATCTCAAAGACTTCACTTGCTTAAGAATATTACATTTAGACATATTTCAGTGAAACACTGTGGTGGATTCTCACTGGATCATTTCCAAAACCACCACGAATGTGTGTGCTCCACCTTCCATACCATCAGAAATCCAAGAAACAGGTCCCTTAAGGAAACAGCCATATTTTTAAAATACTGTGTGTTTAAAACAAAACAGAGCAAGGGTGGTGCCTGTGGCTCAAGGAGTAGGGCGCGAGACCCATATGCCAGAGGTGGTGGGTTCAAACCCAGCCCTGGCCAAAAACAAACAAAAAAACCCAAAACAAAACAGAGCAGTGTGAAGCACAAATGTAGAGAATGAATATAAACATGATCTGGTTAATTGTAAAATTAATAAGCATAGTCATAGAGACTGAAAAGTTTTGAATTTTTAATTCAAAACAGTTGTCTTCTGTGGCCTTAGAATCCTCATTAAAAGCTCAATCTTTCTACCTTACAAAGCAATGAAACTTATTTATCCTCATTTGTAGCTTATGTGTTTAACGCGGATGAATTCCCTTAGAGTTACACAGGATGGAATCAATCTGTGTGGGAACTGCAGATTCCTATAAAATCACACCACACCACACCAACACCACACAGCAAGATTCTCGCTGCGAGTAACAAGTTCCATAAACTTCCCATGATAAACTTGATCCAAAGGGATAAAAACATGCACACAAACAACATTCTTGAAAGGATCAGTTGATGTTTGTCAACATTTTAATAACAAAAGTTCATTCAAGTATATGATAATAACTCTGAACTCGTGTTCCACGGTTTATTTTCATGACATTGAGAATGCCACACTCCTGGAAAGGGAGAGAAAAAGCAGCCCCTGGGTAATCTGTGCTGGGTTCCCTCGGAAATTCTAACAAACAAAGAAAAAACGTACAACACTTCATGACACTTTCTGATAACCGACTTGTATTCATTGGAAGAAAGAGGATATTTTCCATGTATTGTCCTCAGAACTTGGTTTAGAGTAAGAATTTTTCACTTTGGAGCTCATTTAAATATACACAGCATGGAAACAGCATTAAAAAAAAATGTGTGTACATATAAATACTTTCAATATCATACAAACCACCTACCTCAGCCATCAATCCTGGTGCTTCATGGCTCGGTGTCCTAAACACTTTCTAAATTGATGTCCAGTGAAACATGCAAGATTAAAACTACATATGTGATGATGATGGACTAATCAAGCATTTTGTTATCATTAAACATAAACATACCAGGAAATAACAAGCTATCTGCCCAATAACCAAGGAACAAATTAAAAATTTTAAACTGAACTCAGGTTTCTGGACCAGAACACAGCTTAACATTGGCAAGACAAAATTTCTAGGTTCAAAGAAAAAGGTCCCATGGTTATCAGAGATCTCTTATAAAATACTGGAAATGAATCAGAAACAAAAATAATATCAGTTAAAATACCCAGAGGTAAAAACTTCAGGGAGGAAGCAGTTTTCAAAATATGTTTTGAGTTTTCGCTAAACACAAACCAACTCAATGTGAAATTTAATTTTGCCAAGCGCACAACCTTCCGGGTTCTCCAAATCTTAACACATACACATTCTATCCTCTCTTTCCCTACCCAGGCAGCAATGAAACTAGCTTTCCAAAACCACAGTCACTATTTCTTTGACCCAAGGTAACACATGTAACTATTGCTGCAATCATCTGGAGGGAGAAACTCTAATTTTTTCATTGAAAAGATGAGCTACTATAACAACTCCTTTCTGGTGGACTGAGAAAAATGCATTTTCATAGAAAAAACTGAAGGTTTTTCTTCAAAGGAACTGACAAGATAAAACTTATCTCCCTTCTCCCCTTTTTAGGCCATGACTGTAGTTAAACGGATGTATTTTTCTCTGAGACAGAATCAGTACCCCGGTGTTTATTTTAGTATCCATGTATCTATATCTAACAAAACTATTTTGGCAAAAATGGTCCTTAGCCCCAAAAGAGTAAAGACCACACCTGAAACTGGTAGTCTTTACCCCAGCAGTGAAAATGCAGCATTACTGACTCGTCACCTGCTTGGCCTATGTCCCTGTGCTGAGGACTCATGGGTTATCTATTTGCGGCAAGAACTTGTGACTCAGGACTGAGAACAGAAAGCGTGTTTTGTGACACTCCGGACCAAAAGAAGTTTGTTTGCTACTAACAAGAATGTCTGTTCTTTAGGTATATCAAAGGACAGTACCTAATACATGCATAATATTTGGGAAAAAACAGCAAAACAATCCCAGAAATTTAGATACGTGCTTCTTGTATAGAAACTCTGGGCTATGAAAGAAAAAAGACAAGTAAAAATGAGCCGAAGTTCTTGTTCTGTGAACAGACTTCCGAGGCCAAAGGCAAGTGCAGTGCCCACAGCGGGTGCGCTGGCGTCCGGGACGCGGTGGAGCGACGCTGCTCGCTCACGTCCTTCACACGCCAACTCCATGAGGTCGGTTCACCCTTTTGACAGATAAGAGCACTGAAGTTCAGAGAGGTAAGAATCTTCTCTAAGTTAGAAAGGGGTGGGATTGAAACGCAGGCATTTTATTATCATGTTATCATCATATTAACTGCCAAACAATCAGTCTAATTATAACCAAAAATAAACCCACCATAAACCCTATTCACTGCCTTTGAAACTGTTTTCTTTTCCAGTAAGATCTTGTTAACAGAAGTGTGATCATTGCTCTGTGTCCTCTATCTCAGATTTAGTGTGAATCATGAAATTCCAGCGACTCTGCCCTACACTCCCCTAGGGACGTCCGTCTCTGCCTTTCCTAACGTCCCTGTCAGCAGGCCAGCCCACATTCTCATCACCTCCCATCCCCGCTGGGTAGCAGCCTTCACACTGGCCTCTCGGCACACCAGTGCACCAAACTGATTTTTCTGGAATGCTGTTAACATCACCCTTTATGCAAAATCTTCAACAAATGTCTCCACCTTTCCTGGTAATATTTCTCAAAGTGTGTGCATTAACATTAATAACGGAGTTAGAAAAAAAATGTTGACTTCTAAGCCTACCAGTCAACAGCCACTGAAACATTTTAGGGAGGGGGGACCCCTGAATGTGCATTTTCACCCCACTGCAGGGAAACGCTTAGAAGCTCTGAAGTCACCTCCCCTCTCCCAACCCTAAGTCTGTCATGAGCTTCTGCTCCAGTCTTGTCGACTTTCCCTCCATCCTGGGACCACAGGCTTCATTCTATCCTTTGCTCTTGCTCTCTCTCCTCTCATCCTGTACTTCCTAAATTCATTACGCTGCCACACCACACACAGTGATGCCCTAGTATTCCAGGAAGGGAACATTCCAGAGCACATTCTTAGGCGGCAGATAGAGTGAAACAGAATACGCAGCCTGTCTTCGTGAACAGCCGATGGCTGGCATTCTTTCTCAGTGACTCACAGCAGGCAGTGTGAACACAGATTACTGCAACCTGCAGGAATACATATCTGTGTGGGGTGTGGGCATGACGGTCACCGTTCCCCCATCATATGGGTCCCTTCTCCAGCTATTGCTACTTACTTTAGCCAGTCATTGTCTGGTTCTCAGAGTCAATATGATGTGGGTCAGTAAAGCTGGGACATGAGCTTATTAAAAATGCTAAACTAAGAAAGACTCGAAAGGCTCTGGTAGAAATCCCCAGGAAGACAGTGCCCGGTTCTGCCTCACAGGTACGTGCTGGGTAACAGACGGAGGGCTTCATTCACCTCGAGATGCAAACTCTGCTCCACAGGTGGAAATGGCTCTAAATCTGACTTTTCAGTAAATGAGCATTGATATAAAATCTTTTATGAAGAGTTTCTGATATGTAGGGATTTTTATTTTGTTTAGTGATTGACTGAGGCAGAGTCCCATGGTGTCACAGCTCACAGCAACCTCAAACTCCTTGGCTCAAGCAATCCTACTGCCTCAGCCTCCAGAGTAGCTGGGACTACTGGCACCAGTCATAACACCTGGCTAGTTTAGTGGAAACAGGGTCTTGCTCTTGCTCAGTTTGGTCTGGAACTCATGAGCTCAAACTATTCTCCTGCCTTGGTCTCCCAGAGTGCCGGGGTTATAGATATGAGCCACTGTGCCCAGCCTTATAGGGACCTTTTAAAAGTAAACAACCTCCTCAAAAACTATCCTAACATTTCTACAAAAGAAAAAAAAAAAAAGCCTTTGGAGTCTCAATACTATCCCAACGTGATACATCCACATTTAGATTTTGATTATTCTAATTCAAATGGGAAACAAAGTCATGAACAGAGTAAAAATGTAATTTTAAACATCTAAATGATCTTTTTTAATTATTAAATGATAGGTGTATACATTAATGTAAACATGGGGTACAGTGTAGTGTTTTCATATACAATTTGAAATACTTTCATCAAGCTGGTTCACATAGATTTCATGTCATTCGCTTAGTCATTGTGTCAAAACATTCATATTCTAGTTCTAGAAAAGTTCACTTGTACCCTTGTTAGACCATCTAAATGATCTTAATATAACAACTAGACATCGTCAATCACATAATTTCACATATTAAAAATGAAAAGTGTAAGTCCTCAAAATTGTGCCCAGGGAATGGAGACAGACTGATTTATGTCTTTTTGATTACACTTTTGACAGAGTGTCTTAATATCCATACCACAACCCTTGGAGGCAGGAATTACAACAAATGCAAAGATTAAAAGTAAAAAAAAATTCATGACTCAGCACAGTCACAACTCAGGAGCAGGAAGGCCAGAACTGCAGTCTAGATCTGCATGAAGATTTAAAGTCAAAGCTTATGGTGCCAGTGTCCAGACACCCCTGCTCCCAGACACACACACACACACACACACACACTAGAGAGGTGTTAAGGTTTTGAGCCCTTATAGCTTGTATATCACAATGCTGCTCTTTTAACATTCTTTACATAATTATCTTCCTATTTAACCTACCATGTGTGAAAGCACCAAAATTACTATGGCACAAGTATTTTTACAGAACAATCTACTAAGGAGTCAAGTTATTTCCCCCGGATTTTGAAAAACTAAGAAAGTAATTGAGCCTCAGAGAAATTCAGCCAGCAAATCACAGGACAGATTCAAATGCGGTCTAATTGCACAGCCCAAATACTTAACCATGATTCCTTTTCTAATACCTTTCTATAAAAGCACTTAATTCATGTTAAGATATGTCTCCCCACAGGGCAGTAAAATCTTTGTGGTACTTTGCCATAGTTAGCTTAAAATGTTGAGATCTCAGGACACAGCAGGGCTCAGAGAAGACTCACAGTGAGATACGGCTTAACACATGTGATTTCAATAGCCACTGACATCCTGAATGACATGCTGCTGGTGTGGCGTCTCCATGCCTTTCATTCTTCTGTTTCTCCACAGCCAAACTTTTTAACTTCGTCTGGCCCAGCCTGAATGTGGAATCCTGGGCGCCAGCACGGTGGAGACATATTCTCCTGAGCTTTCACCCTGCTCCTCAGTGTGTGATAAACGACAGGTGATTGTGATTCTCCCAGTCTTCCAACAATTCTGTTGCTTGCCTTCACCTGCGTTAGCTTGTTATTTTATCATTCATGTTCAACCTTTACTATAAAAGTCTTTAAATTACAGAATTTAAGGTTGACCTTCTCTGAGCTGTAAGGAGAATATAAATTCCCACACTTGACAAAGAAAGAAAACAGGATATATCACAAACAAAAAATAGTGAAAATGCCAAAACAAGAAGAAAGGACAACCCCAGAATGTGTTAGCTCCACACTGTGTGTCCGGAATCCTCCGGCTCAGAGGCCCCGCCTTCCTGTTGCTGACCCTCCTAGCACCGTATGCTAATCTGGTGTTCCGCCCAGTACTGTCAGAAGTTTGTGGACACATTTCTATTTATGTTTTTGTAAGACCATCAATATTTTCTGGAACATTAAAAATTATTCCTTTTGAGGGCCTGCACCCACAGGCGCTGCAGCTGTGTGCCATGGCATCACAGCTCACAGCAACCTTAAGCTCCTGACTGCATGGAGTAGCAGGAAGTCGTGAGTAGCAGGGCCTGCTCCCCAGAGGGACACTGGCTCCTTCCAAGTGTAACTAGCTTTCTAATCCTCTCAAATGTGTAGCTATTCTGAGTGTCTATGGTAATAACACTATGTGTAACACTATGTGGCAGTTATGTGTAACACTGAGTGTCTATGGTAATAACCAATCTTACTCCAAAACATTCCTAAAACCCTCCTCTCCACAGCCTTTGGCATCCTACATTAGCACTGGGTAACGCCGTGCAGCTCTTGGCAATATTCTGATACAAATCCAATTACTGAATGCTGGAAAGAAACCAGCCATTATTTCAGCAATTGAATAGAGATCTCAAAAAAGGACTTATGCATCATAAAAATAAATCTTGAGTTTAAAGGTAAAAGCAATAAAACAGTTTCCAAATTAGCAAGTCCAGACACCACAGTAAACTTTGAAAAAGAGAGAGAAACTAGGTGAACAGCCGTGTTTTGTTTTGTTTTTGAGACAGAGTCTCCGTTAGACGCCCTGGGTAGAGTGCCATGGCATCACAGCTCACAGCAACCTCAAACTCTTGTACTTAAGTGGTTCTCTTGCCTCAGCCTTCAAATTAGCTGGGATTACAGGCGCCTGCCAGAATGTCTGGCTATTTTTGGAGATTTACTGTGGCTCAGGTTGGTCTTGAACCTGTGCACTCAGGCAATCTACCCGCCTAGCCTCCCAGGTGCTAGGATTACAGGCATGAGCCACCACAAAGATCGCACAGCAAAGATCACTTCAAAAAAAAAGCAAAGACACACACACAAAAAAACTATAATGCTTTATGACAAGACATTTTGCCACAAGATGCTTACTTAGGCCTAGAACCTTATGATTTTCCAGGGGAATTTATTTCAGTTATTAAATTCTAGCATTCACATTACTCCATTTCAGAAACACCTTCTCCCTAACAAAAGTTGTAAAAAGAGATTTAAGGGAAATCATGCTCTACTGTTAGACCAAGAAAAGTGTGCAAACGGCCTTGTGTCCTTGACGACTATAAAATGTACACAAAATTTGACAAAGAGCAAACACATGACCTAGCTCAGAGGCTTTTTTTTTTTTTAAGAAGAGATACCACTGCAGCTAACATCTCTGCAAGTGGAGAGCGGCAACAACAAAACCAGCTGGGCGCTGCAGCAGGAGGTGATATATAAATAGATGCTCCAGGAGGGGAACACAGCCGAGGAGAGGCAGGTAGAAATTAGCTCCTGGTACTGCAGCGCTGGCAAAGTCAACCAGACTCCAGATGGAGAGGCGAAGCGGGGGGCCAGAGCATGTGAGGCATGCAGGCTGTCCATCTGCCAGGCCTCATGGCTCCTGAGAACAGGAGGGCGGGTGAGGGCCTGAGTAGGAACAGTGAACACAGAAGGACGAAGGCTGCCAGGCTCACTCCGGCCTGCCCCGCACACAACCCAGAGCCACCATGCAGTGTCAAGTGCAGAAATGGCTCATGCTTTCACCGTGACGCTCCAGTAAATCATGCTATCACTCCAAAAGCTCCTGGTACTGTGCCTTTGCAAGACAGCACCTGCTTTTAACATCTTACTTTGACGCTCATTTTGACTTTATGCCTTTCGGCAGCTTATGTCTGTTTGAAAGATCTGCCCACCCCCAAAATGAATCTATCAGTACTATAATTAAATAAATATAAATAGGTGTAGTTGGAAATTAAAGCAAAAATGTCAGCAAGGAAATATATGTAATACCAGTTTTCTTTTTCTTTTTAAACTCATTCTTGCTTTTCAATACAGGACATTTGGTCCAGTATGATTTGGAAGAAAAATAAAACATTTTTTCCTTTAAATATTTGGAGCTTTTTGCCTCCTGAAAACATTGATACCCCCTCATATGGTATGAATTAGAAAAGTGAACTAGCATTTTAGCACAGTCAATTCTTCTGTGCCTTCCACTGACTGCTAAAATATTAAAACCCTGAAAACAGTGACCAAGTCTGTCCTCAGAAGGAACTTAGTGTCTTGGGATTATAATCATTCATTTTTTTATTTAATTATATTTCAATCCTTTCATTCTCACCAGTCTTCATAAGAAATCTGTGAGATGTGTGGGTAATTATTAAGCGAAGGAGTCACAGGTTACTGGTATAAAAAACCCAAGTTTTGGGTGGTGCCCATGCCCAGTGGGTAGGGTGCTGCTGGCCATATACACCGAGGCTGGTGGGTTCAAACCTGGCCAGAGCCAGCTAAACAACAATTACAACTGCAACAACAATAACAAAAAGTAGCCAGGCGTTGGGGGGCGGGGGGGACCTGTAGTCCCAGCTACTTGGGAGGCTGAGGCAAGAGAATCACTTAAGCCCAAGAATTTGACAAGGTTTCTGTGACACCATGGTGCTCTACTAAGGGTGACAAAGTGAGACTCTGTCTCAAAAAAAGAAAAAAGAAAAAAGCCCAAGTTTTAATTTCCTGACCACTTTACTATATAATTATTCACATCATTGTTAAAAATATTCAAGTTAATGCACAATTTAGAATTCACTCCCAAGTGAGCTTTACTTAAAACCAGAATACAGTACAATGCTTTCTAGAACTTGCAAAAGGAATTAAGTTATACCTGATGAATAAGATTTCATGATGTTAAAAGCTAAGAACATGGACAAGCAATTATAAATCATTATAGAAAATTCAGTATAAACCTTTAGTATTTTGCATATTTAAGAAAGCACCATTTCACATTTTCATTGACTTGGCCCAAATCAGAGTTCATTAGAAGGTGATGAGCAGGAAATTCTCCAGTTTGAATCATCCAAGAAATATCTGTACTACAGGAACTGTTTGCAATTTCAAAAAGCCAACCTTCTATTGCTGCCTTTTCACAACTACCTAGACATAAAAAACAACAGAGCAATTGTTCTAATTTATAACAGAAGTACAAAAATAAGCACAATGCCACACAAAGTCTGGTACAAAGTCCCGGAGCTCTAGCAGCCTTTTATTTTTAACTTACTAAATATACTCTACATGCTATTTTAAGATCAACAATATTGCTGTAAAAAGACGGAAAATACATCAACAACTAAAACGAGGCTTACTTAGTGTAAATGAAGCAATGATTACAAAACAGTTCTGGAGGATAGCAAATGCCCGTGGGTCACCTGGAGGAACTGCACTCTGCACTTGGAAGAGAACACAGCAGCCAGCAGGGAGCCGGGAAGCTCGGTCGGAAGGACTGCCTCTGTGACAGAGCCACCAAAGCCTGGAGTCACCTCCACACAACCAGAACTCACCTCCACATGAGAGCTGCGTCACTGGGGTGATAGAGTCACTCGCCAGGCCGACAGAACTCACCTCCACACAAATGCTGCTCCACTAAGGTGATGGAGTAACTCGCCAGGCAGCCAGAACTCTCCTCCCCCACACTAGAGCTGCTGCACTAGAGTGATGCGTGGAACACGGCCTTCCCTTCTAACATGCTGTCCTCCTGAGAGTCCTTGTCTTCAAAGGTCACCTAGACTTTTTTGTTGTTTTTGTTTTTGAGACAGAGTCTCACTTTGTCATCCTTGGTAGAGTGCTGTGGAATCATAGCTCACAGCAACCTCAAACTCCTGGCCTCAAGATATCCTCCTGCTTCAGACTCCCAAATAGCTGGGAGGCACCTGCCACAACTCCAAGCTAGTTTTTCTATTTTTAGTGGATACAGGGTCTCACTCTTTCCCAGGCTGGTCTTGAACTCCTGAGCTCAAGGATGCTCCAGCCTTGGCCTCCCAGAGCACTGGGATTACTTGTGTGAGCCACTGCACGTGGTCCTCCTAGACTGTCTTGAATACAGCCATGATCACCCTGACTGTCTGTGGTGTTCACCATCTATGTGAGAGGGTTAACCAGCACTGATTTTGCATGGGCCAGCTGTGACCAGGGCAGACCTATCCTCTGGAATTCAGCTCCAATCCTGCCATCAGGCTTAGCTAGGTGGGTGTCCCCTTGGTTTGAGCACATTATTCTGCTTACTCTGCTGCCTTGCCCTGAATCACAACTCTCTTGCCTCTGAAGTTTTCTCTTTCAGAAAACTGTATCAGAAAAAGATATCAAATTACTGGAACCAGTAATTTAATACCTTTAATAGATGTAGACCACTCAGGTTACTATTTCCTCTTACATGTGAGTTTTTGTAGTTTGTATCTTGTGAAGAATTTCTCCATTTCATCTAAGCTGTCATTTTTTTTTTTTTTTTTTA
>NW_003852572.1:982227-983867 GCF_000181295.1 Otolemur garnettii | reverse complement strand
GGGCTGGATTCGAACCCGCCACCTTAGGTGTACGTGGCTGGCACCTTAGCCGGTTGAGCTATAGACGCCGAGCCTAAGCTGTCAAATTTATAGAACGTCTATGGTTTTCCATTTTAATGATTCTGGGATTCAGTAATGACATCCCTCTTTCCATTTCTGATTTTCACAATCTGTCCATTATTTCTTTTTCACTTGGTCAATCTGCTAAGAAGTTCATTCTTTTACTGATTTTTTCCCAAGGAATGAGCTTTTGTTTTCACTGATTTTTCTCTAATGTTTGTCTCTGTTTAACATAAATGACTTTTGCTCTGACCTTTGTGATTTCCTTCTGTCTTCCTGGGTTAGCTTTTCTCTTCTTTTTTAGATGCTGAGAACATTTTTTAAACATAAGCAGCTAATGTGTAAATTATTCCCTGAAAAAAAATGTTTTGTCAAGATTACAAATATTTTGATGTTGCATACTTATTTTCTTTCAGTTCAAAATATTTCTTAATTTCCTTTGATGTTTCCTTTTTGACCATTAAGAGTATTTATTGAATTGTTATTTATTATTTCCAAATAATTGGTATTTTCAATATATTCCTCTGTTATCAATATTTATGTTAATTATATTACAGTCAAAGGATAAAGTTAGGATAATTTTAATTTTTAGTTTAGTGAGATTTGTTTTGTGACTCACAGTGTGATCTAACTTGCTGAATGTTCCATGTATACTTGAATATAAATATGCATTCTGCTGTTTGGGTTGAGTTGACTGATGATGTTGCTCAAGTTTTCTGTATATATTTACTCATTTTCTATCTGTTTACTCTTATCAATCAATGACAATGGGTTGAAGTTTCCAAATATATTAATAATTGTGAATTTCTTTAATTCTCCTTCCTTCTTTCTCTTCCTACTTAACATGTTGTGAAGATTTGTTATTTAAAAATAAATATACATAAATCACTGTGTTTTGATAAGATGACCCATTTGTCATTATATAACACCCCTCTCTATCCCTATTAATTTTCATTTTCCTGCAAAGAAGTTTGATCATTTGATAATAAATTTTGTCTTAATTTTAGTTTTTGTGTATATATTTTCCAATCTTTTTATTTTTAAACTAACATAATTATATTTCAAGTGAATTTCCTGTAGAGAGTGCAGAGTTAGCCCTTTCTTTCGTAACTAATCTGGTAATCTATGTCTTTTAATGATGTTGTTAGACCATTTACATTTAATGTAATTATTGGTATGTTTAAATTTATGTCTGTTTTTTTATTAGCCCCTCTAGGTCAGGAGTCCAGGTACAGGATGGCTCAGCTATTCTCTGCCCAGCATCTCACGGGCTGACACTGAGCTGTGAGCAGGGCCACTTTCCTTCCTGGAGGCTCTGAAAAAGAATCAGCTTCCAAACTCGTTGAGGGTTTGGGCAGAATTCAGTTCCCACATCTAGAGAGCAAGCGGCTGTCTGCTTGGAGCCTCCCTCAGCTCACAGGGCCATGTGGGTTCTCTTTGTCCTTTTTGTTGAGTTATGCTAGTTCTGTCTCACTAAATGAGCACAAATTTAGTGACTTAAAACAACACCCATTTATTGTATTATTGTTTCTGTGGGTCAGAAGTCTCTGCACAATGTAGCTCTAGTTACTCTATGTAAA